>NC_086320.1:64606552-64906552 GCF_036172605.1 Pelobates fuscus | reverse complement strand
AGTTGTTCCTATCCAATAACTGTCTCATTACCTCTTCATGATAGTCCTTTTTATGCTGAATGACTATCAGGCCCCCCTTATTAGCAGGTTTTACTACAATCTCAGAGTTTTGTGAGATCTGTTTTAGGGCTAATCTTTCCTGCAGTGTCAAGTTATGTTTAATGCTTTGTTGGCACCAGGGTACAAAAATGTTTGTACATAATGGCTGGAAACAATGAGAAAACTTATTTTTCTTTCTACAGACCTTGAGATTTGCTGCGTATTTAGACTGTGTGCCCGCCAAATGATCATCTCCTGGAGGGGTGTTGTCTCTCTGGCATTGGAGTTGATGATCTGAAAAAAATACACGTAAGTTAATCAGTCTGAAAAACTTTAGCAAATCAATCTGGCTAGAAAACAAATCAGATTTAAACGATGGTACAAAACTCAAGCCCTTGCTAAGTGCAGATTTTTTGGATAGAGGTCAGCATAGTACTAGAAAGGTTCAGTACCCCTTGTCCCTGTGGCCTTTCTTCACTGTCTCGCTGCGTGTTTGCAGCTTGTCTCTTTTAGATACCAGAAAGTTGGAGTGCGCTAGCAACTGCACTGGAGTCAGGGTCTTCTCTGAGTACTCTGAAAAAATATATACAGTATATAGTGCAGACTATCTGTATATACAGGGTATACAAGATTAAAAGTATATCTGGGGATCAACTCGCATGGACCAGAGCCCTATCACCCCTGGCTCTGGGTTTGAATTGATCCAATGGAGAGGGATAAACCCACAGTATAGCAAAACAGGATACTCTTCTGAATCAGATGTAATATAGTTTGCGTTTTCCTTCCTTCAGATGACGACGACGATGGCGGTGAAGATGAGGATGAATGGGATGACTGAATTATTAGCGACACAACCTTCTGTAACCTTCGTCTTCCTGTCAAGAGCGACATTTGCTATAATGACCCCATTAATCTGTCAAGGTTTCATCCTTCCATGTCAGCTCCTGTCTAACACTTGCCGCAGCCGGACAGGAAAAGGTGCCACGTTTTGGCGACACAAAACTTGGCGCCTTTTTCTGCCCGGCTGAGGCGAGTGTTAGACAGGAGCTGACATGGAAGGATGAAACCTCGACAGATTAATGGGGTCATTATAGCAAATGTCGCTCTTGACAGGAAGACGGAGGTTACAGAAGGGGTAGTGCAGCAGCACTGCAGATATTCTTAAGCGCTTTGACTCCATCTGTTTTTTTAGCTTGTCTCTTTTGTCTGGAGTGCCCCCTGTTGCCCCTTCTTGTGTGGTGCAAGACCCTAAAAAAGGACGTGTGATGGTACTTGTAGAGGTACCCGCTGAGGAGGCATCTGAGTCAATTTGTAGTAAAAGTCTCCTGAGATGAAGTATGTCCATGTCTTTTCTGTACTGTGGGTCGTGATTGTTGTTTCCATGTGTATACACGGTTGTGCTGGTAGTCAAGAGTGTCCCTCTTAAATTTACGGATTTTAGCCGCTTCCAATTCTTTACGAAATGTTGCCACTGCTACTGAAATTTCTCGTGTCACCTTCTGTAGTCATTCAGATTCAATTTGTGTAGCCAGCTGTGCTGATATCTCGTTCTTTTGTGACTTGGTCTTATTCAATAGCTATAGAATTATTTTTATTATAAAAATGCACAATCTAGCTTCAATTGTGGCTTGTAAACTGTCACCACCATTAGTGTATGTTTACCTGTTTCTTAGCAACCAGACGTGTCGTCATCACGCATGTTTTGACAAACCAGAAAGTGGATGGAGCTCCCAGGATGGCAGATGGACGCTGGGACTAACTACACAGCTGATTTTGACCCTGTTTGATATGTGGCTGGCGGCACTTGATTAATGTGAGCACTTTTATGTATATATATGTATTTGATGTCATGCTATAACTAAGACATTGGCAATGATAAAGGGCTATTGGCCGAAATGTTTGCATTCCGGTACATTGTCCTTCAAATACTGATACCCACCACACATCATGTGATACACACGTTATTGTGTGTAATGAAGAAACTCCAAAGCAATAATCGTTTGGGTGGGAAGAGTGCAGTATAATGCATATTTGCCTTCATAGCCAAAAATCCTTGCATCAGCCCTGCTTACATACCAGTGAAAGTGGCATCCTCAAAGCACTCTATAGTACAGTTACCCAGACAACTGTACTTACTACAAATGGCCATGATGACTACATAAAGATATTATTCTTATACAGTGATTTCTTAGTATTGCAGGTTGCCATTGAACCGTTATTTATACCTTTCAGAGTGCCAATGCTCTCCCTTGCTTGAAGTCTATAATTTATTTATTCTGCACCCCATAATTTCTGTATGGCTTGAAAAAAATACATGAAAGTTTTAACGTTGGTATTCTAGCACAACATTTTGAAAGTATGCCAACAGTACACAAAGATTACTTTTTTTTTTTTTCAATTAAACGCATCTGCTTGTTTATACACACACAATTTTAAATAAGTATTACATTAGATTTTTAATTTAAACTTTTTTTTTTTTTAGTATAACTATTGGGCACAAAGGTTGCCGACCATTGGTATATATTAACTTGTGTTTCTGAACACTTGATGGGTTGACAATGCTCTAGTGTGGACATGACACTGTTAACACACAGATATTCATTTGACCATTTATTAACAAATCCATGATTAATTCTGCCATATATAGTGAGGATGATAAAACGGTACATACTAAGGTTGTGCATTTAATTAATTCACTGATTCTATTAATTTAATTTTCACAAAGATGATCATGTGTCACAATACAGCTCTTTAGTTCACATCATAAGCATTTATTTAAATTGGTAATCATGGTTGGTTGGTTAGAAGTCCTGTTGATGGTCCGTCAAATTGAAATTAAATTTTATTCGAGGTAATTAAAAAAAATATATACATTTCAATCTTCACATGTAAAAAAGTCTAATACAAATATTAAATAGAAATTTAAAAAATATTTAGTTTCACTAAGCATTAAAAAAAATTGAAAAAGAGAAATATATGTAAAATAAGAGAACGATATACTCATATTTTAACTTAATTATATGGATTGAGTATCAGTTTCTACTTTTGTATATAATACAATTGCACAAGTCATTAGATTTTTAAGGAAATAGTTCAACAAACCTGTTTTAATAATATAGACTAACCCATTGAGTAGCAATCACTTTTTGTTTCAAAAATATTATGCTAATTTTTATTTGAAACCTTGAATGCATTGCATGCACATAAATGTGGGATAAAAAAAAAAAGCTAATTTGTGTACAGATATATAAAAATAGGATTATGTAAGTTTATTTTTTTTATTTGCTCAAACAGAAATACTGATAAAAGGTTTTTAAATCCTCATAGTATCACTTATCTTGCAAAACACCACATGGAATCTGACATATTTTCATAGAAACATATTACCATTGTTCTGTACAAAAGGTCATGAGTACTTCTAAAGATCCTGATGGCATTGTTAGAAATATGAATTCCTAAAAACTGAAAAATATTGCTTGTATTTTGAGCATAAATAAGTACGGTTAAATAATCTATTTGTAAAATAAAGAGATTTGCAAAGCGTTATAGCAATCCTTATATATGTCCATGCATTGTTATTCACTAAAGTGAGAATTCAAGGTGACTTCACAGTTAATTTCAAAGATAAGGTCACAATAGCCAAACTAGCTCGAGCTCTCCCGTTTTAATCACTTTCTGTGCCTGTCTAATCACAGAATTTCCAATGCAGCTCAATGAGAAGGCTTTGCAAGCAGGTGATCTTAGCTAAACAACCAGGAAGTAGAAAGACAGGCTGCTTGATTGATAGCCAGGGGTGTGTAAAAAGGTTAATTCATAAACGTACCAATTTCTATTAAAATGTTCACTTTTTTTGTAAAATTAAAAAAAGAGAAAACGCTTTTCACACATAAAGCACTTCAGGAAGTTAATGGGCTTTAGTAGTCTGGAGTGCCCCTTTAAAAAATGTTGGTATTATATCGAAATAGCTGAACTGTAAATAAAAATGTACACAGCAAAGTTGGCGCCAATTTGGAACTGTTATTTTTGACCTAAATGTTGCAAGTTGACTGTCAGCTTACTCCTTAATTAATAAACTCCTTTGTGTATTTTGAAAAACAAAAGAAAAAGCTCTTTTTATACATATGTAAATTTTTGGGACAGGTGAGCTATTACACGGTAAAATCCACTAAGCTCCATTAAGTTTTTTTATAGCATGAAACTTTCAACAGACTTTTAGAAGGTTTGATAAATCGAATATGTAGTGCAAAAAATACCAGCAAAAAAATAAAAAGGGAAAAAAAAATGTAAAAAAAAACTCAAACTCATTTTGAATTTCTACATAACTCATTATACACAAGTGTTAGGAGCTTTACATAACTTGATTTTTCACGCTGAGTTTCTATAATTTGAATTCCCCTCATGCTACCATAGGGAATTCTTCAAGCACGTCTTGACATACCTGAATAATGAGCCTTTTACACCTGTGAAGTCAGCGTCATACAGTCTGCTGCCACCCAGGGGATATTCTCCTTGACAGATGTTCCAGCGTATTGTAAGGATAAAATATAATTTTTCTATTGTACAGATATTCTGTTTTATTACACAACTAATCCTATTATCATATTTGTTGGCATCTCATTTAAAAGAATGAAATGGTTACTGATTACAATATAATGAGAAATTGTATGCTATCGTGTTTGTACTTAGGTAATTCACTTGTTTAGTATCTCAACTCTATGCTCTTCAGTGTCACTGAGTCTGTTTCTAATTGGGTGAACTCAGTCTTCCATCCTTTTGAGGTCTGTAAACGATTCTATAAATTCGGCAGTAGGGATAGCCAGCAGCAGTAGTGTAGCAATTGAATTGGTAATGGAATTTTAGCCATGCGAGCAGAAAGCAATGCAGTAGTGGAGACTCTAATGGTAGTGGCAGTGCCCAGGGGTGTTGCTGAAGAGTAGTTACAATCTAAGAGTATACATTGCAGAAGCCTGCCACAGTGCCTATCTACCCTATTTGTTAACTCTCTTGGTTTTGCTCCCCTCATTCCAGGACCCTATTTAACCTTGACCAGCAGAGAGCCCCAGGAGGAAGCATTTCCCAGGCAAGTGGGTTTATCTCATAGGAACAGGCATTAGGTTGCTAGGATTGGATCTACTACAAATGAGGTATATTGAAGTTCTGGCAGGCTTATGCAATGTATGATCATATACTGTAGTCATTTGTTTAGGAAAATTACTACATTACATTTTATGAGTTTTGAAGTTGGCTCTATGTTTTATATATATTACACAAGATCCAGCGCACTCACTATCCACTAAACATCAACTTCAAAGCTCACAGATTTTACTAGGTTTTTTGTTGTTGTTTTTTGTAACACCTAATCTAGGCAAAAATAATGGGAGTTTAGTTACAGTGTATGATCATACATTGCTTAAACCTGTCACATTGTCAATATACCGATTTTTGGCAGTTTCCAGCATTTATGCATGTTCAGGTGAGTGCAGCCCCCTGTTTTATATATATATATATATATATATATATGGATATACCCACATTTGTAAGGAAATACTTGCGTTCTATGCAGTACTTCATACTATCTCAAATGCAAAGCAAAGTGAAGGCACTGGGGAAATAAAACAAGGCAATGTAAAATGAAATTAACCAGGTCTATACCAGACTTAATTTAATTAAATTGTCAATCAAATACTCCTTGTTGTAAAAAAGCATTATTTAATTTTTCATGCTTTATTTTTTCTATTTGGAATGTGCAGTTTCCATTTTTTGTTTGTTTGTTTGTTTGTTTTTTTTTTGTTTTGAGTGGTAACATTCTCTCAGTTTGACCATATTGTGGTGTTTTTTTTTTTTTTGGCAGATTTCTCTCTGAACTAATTCGCTGCTATGTGCTTTATTGTGCGATAGAAAGGGTTAATCACTTCTAGGACTACAGTAAAGTATCAGCATAATTCTGCTCATTCAGCTAACACCATCTCCAAGGACTCAGTAAAAGCATGCTATCAAGAGGCAAAGCAGGCTTCTATTACAATTACTTTCATATTAGCTGCTGTCCATTGCTCATGACAGGTATAAATTAGATCTCACAAGGTTGCCTACAGATTAATGACTTCCAAAATTGGCATTTAATTGTTTAGGAGTGAGAGGTTGAATAGTGAAGTAGATGCAAAATCTTTATACACCTGTGATTTGAAAGTAGTTTTGGTGTCTTTTCCCCCCCTCTGTATTTATTTTCCAGTATGCAGTCAGCGATCGGGAGACAATAACTGACACTTCATTCAGAAGATGTCCTTCCAAGCAGCCACACTCACAGCTGATGCAAGACTGGAATTAATAATCTGCGTGAGCAAACCCACAGCTGCTGTTTGTGGAGAGGCATTCTGTTAACGAACAGAGAATTCTCATAATTAGCTGAGCGGTTTTTGCAGCTGCCCATCTGACCTGCAGACTACAAAAATGATGGGTGGTATTCGGCCTCTAAATCAATCTTACCCAATTACTCTAAACATGCTCCCAAATCCATCCTCGGGAGCAGAATTGTCTCTTTTTTTTATATTGAAATGCAAAATTGTTCTTATACTTTTCAGAGACTATGTGGTTTCCAAAAATTACAGTATTTTCCAGTGCCAAATAAGGTGAATTGTGAAATAAACAAATAAATAAATAAAAAGTCAATGAATATTTGAAGTATACGACAGTGTAAACAGAAATATTTGTGTTACTTTGAATTTAATACTGTTAATATAATTGCGTCCTATAAAATTATGCATACCAATTGGTGAAGGTTTACCAAAATAGTATCGAAAGCGTATTAGATATGTAAATAGCATATATGCAATAACTGTTAAATAGCATTAACTGTTTATTCTCACATAATGATTATATTTACTAAAAAAAATAGATTCTAATTTTGATCTTCAAAGCTTTTAATTGTATACTCAATGCAGACTTACATGCATATTTATATTGTTCTTTATATTATATTTATATTGTGCTTTACACATATATTATACTGCATTATATTTCTATATAAGTTAGATGTATACATAGTTTTATGTTAATGGATATTTGAATAGCAGTATTAACTGTATTGAACAGTTTAGTGAATAACCTTTTAAAAAAATAAAACAGAAAGGCATTTTTCTCCTTCCTATATCTGTCTTTTGGCAGGTGGAGGCATGCATATGCCACTTTTGAACTAGCAGCCATTGCTACCCAGTCACTAGAAAATCCCCGTTCCATCAGGTTTGAGGCCGGTGAAATGACTGGGGGTACATATTCCTCCATGCCTCCACCACTGGACACCAGGTAATGGACTTTAAAATAAGTAATGGGGAGTGGACAGATTACTGTCCACCCCCCTGCCCACACCCATGACCAGTGGGTGGGGGCTATTTAAAAAATAAGTGGGGGGGGGGGAAACATCACTATGTCCCCCTTCCCTCAGCTGTGGTCAGGGGGTGGGGGGTGATTATAATATACGGTAGTGATTTTTTTTAATATATGGGTTTTATTGACCACATAGGCCTTTTATTTATGTATTTTTAGTTATTTTAAAGGGACTCTATAGTCTACATATAAAAGCAAGAAAGACAGGTCCCCCAGCCTTCCTTCTTGCTTTTATATGAACTTACATTTAATTAAAAAAAAATTTGAGGTGTTTTTATATTAAAAACTTACCTCCGTTCCAGCGCCGAGCTCCCAGCCAGGCCGCGCCCCCTTTTTCGTCAAAATGACGAAATCGGGGGGCCCAATAGGACGCTTCTCTGAGAGAAGCGTCAGGGCGATGTGGTGTGCATGCGCGGCTTCACGCTGCACCAATCGCGTTCTTCATAGAGCGGCATTGACAGCCGCCCTATGAAGAACCTGAGCGCTTTACCGCGCATGTGCGCGGAATGCGCGTTCGCGAGCTGAGCTGTCTGACTGACAGCTCAGCTCGCTTTCTAAAACTATATCAATAATTTTAGGGCCCCCACCCCTGAGCGGCGGGTGGGGGCCCTAAAATTATCAATAAGGGGGGGGACCTACTGTCCCCCCAACGGCCCCCACCCCTGTGCGGCGGGTGGGGGCCCTAAAATAAAAAATAAGGGGGGGACCTACTGTCCCCCCCCGGCCCCCACCCCTGAGCGGTGGGTGGGGGCCCTAAAATTCACAATAGGGAGGGGACCTACTGTCCCCCCCCGGCCCCCACCCCTGTGCGGCGGGTGGGGGCCCTAAAATTCACAATAAGGGGGGGGGCCTACTGCCCCCCCCCGGCCCCCACCCCTGAGCGGTGGGTGGGGGCCCTAAAATTCACAATTGGGGGTGTCCCCCCCCGGCCCCCACCCCTGAGCGGTGGGTGGGAGCCCTAAAATTCACAATAGGGAGGGGACCTACTGTCCCCCCCCGGCCCCCACCCCTGTGCGGCGGGTGGGGGCCCTAAAATTCACAATAAGGGGGGGGCCTACTGCCCCCCCCGGCCCCCACCCCTGAGCGGTGGGTGGGGGCCCTAAAATTCACAATAGGGGGGGACCTACTGTCCCCCCCGGCCCCCACCCCTGTGCGGCGGGTGGGGGCCCTAAAATTCACAATAAGGGGGGGACCTACTGCCCCCCCCGGCCCCCACCCCTGAGCGGTGGGTGGGGGCCCTAAAATTATCAATAGGGGGGGACCTATTGTCCCCCCCCCGGCCCCCACCCCTGAGCGGTGTGTGGGGGCCCTAAATACAAAGCGGGTGGGGACCCTAATTAACCCTCCCCCCCCGCCCCCCCCCCCCAAAAAAAAAATATCTCCCTACCTACCCCCCTCACCCTAAAAATAATGAGTGGGGACTGATTGGTGGGTTTAAGCCAATCAGAGTGCTCTTTGTCATTTTACAAGCGTGGGAAAGTTCTTTGGAATTTCCCCACACTTGTAAAATGACACAGAGCACTGTGATTGGATGGATTTCAAGCCATCCAATCACAGTGCTCTTTGTCATTTTACAAGCGTGGGAAAGTTCTTTGGAATTTTCCCACGCTTGTAAAATGACACAGAGCAATGTGATTGGATGGCTTGAAATCCATCCAATCACAGTGCTCTTTGTCATTTTACAAGCGTGGGAAAATTCCAAAGAACTTTCCCACGCTTGTAAAATGACAAAGAGCAATGTGATTGGATGGCTTGAAATCCATCCAATCACAGTGCTCTTTGTCATTTTACAAGCGTGGGAAAGTTCTTTGGAATTTTCCCACGCTTGTAAAATGACACAGAGCACTGTGATTGGATGGATTTCAAGCCATCCAATCACAGTGCTCTTTGTCATTTTACAAGCGTGGGAAAGTTCTTTGGAATTTTCCCACGCTTGTAAAATGACAAAGAGCACTCTGATTGGCTTAAACACACCAATCAGAGTGTTCTTAGCCTAATTGCAGGGCGGGGCAAGGCTTTATAAGCCTTCCCCCGCCCTGCGGAGCTCAGTCTGCGCGGAGCCCTCCATGGGTGAAGATGGATTATTTTTTTTTGCGCTCGGGTTTTTTTTTTTTTTTTTTATTGCGTCGGTTATTATGGCTTTTTATTTGGCCTTTTTTGGGGCTGAAGAAAGAAGATTTTAGAAGAAAGAAAACATCGAATGGTAAGTTGTTTTTATCTTATTTTTTTTTCTTTACAGGTTTTTAGTTAAAGGGTCCCCCCTCAATATTTTTAGGGTGAGGGGGGTAGGTAGGGAGATAAGTTTTTTTGGGGGGGGGCAGTATGTCCCCCCCTTATTTTTATTTTAAGGCCCCCACCCACCGCACAGGGGTGGGGGCCGGGGGGGGACAATAGGTCCCCCCTTATTGATAATTTTAGGGCCCCCACCCGCCGCACAGGGGTGGGGGCCGGGGGGGGCAGTATGTCCCCCCCTTATTTTTATTTTAAGGCCCCCACCCACCGCACAGGGGTGGGGGCCGGGGGGGGGGACAATAGGTCCCCCCCTTATTGATAATTTTAGGGCCCCCACCCGCCGCACAGGGGTGGGGGCCGGGGGGGGCAGTATGTCCCCCCCCTTATTTATTATTTTAGGGCCCCCACCCGCCACACAGGGGTGGGGGCCGGGGGGGACAATAGGTCCCCCCTTATTGATAATTTTAGGGCCCCCACCCGCCGCACAGGGGTGGGGGCCGAGGGGGGGCAGTATGTCCCCCCCTTATTTTTATTTTAAGGCCCCCACCCACCGCACAGGGGTGGGGGCCGGGGGGGGACAATAGGTCCCCCCTTATTGATAATTTTAGGGCCCCCACCCGCCGCACAGGGGTGGGGGCCGGGGGGGGCAGTATGTCCCCCCCTTATTTTTTATTTTAAGGCCCCCACCCACCGCACAGGGGTGGGGGCCGGGGGGGGACAATAGGTCCCCCCTTATTGATAATTTTAGGGCCCCCACCCGCCGCACAGGGGTGGGGGCCGGGGGGCAGTATGTGCCCCCCTTATTTTTAGGGCCCCCACCCACCGCTCAGGGGTGGGGGCCGGGGGGGGGGAGGAGAGTAGGTCCCCCCCCCCCCCCTTCAACCACTATTGTGGCCAGACAGCATCCCTGTGGGTTCGGGCTTCAGCTGTCAGCTGAAGCCACGCCCACAGCAGTGCTGACAGGCTGTCAGCACACAAAGCGCGTTCACAGTGCTTTGTGTGCTGATAGCCCGTCTGATGCATTCACCCAGAATGCATCGGACGAGAGGCCTTTTTAGGGCCTCTGAACTCGGAAGTCCCTCTGGTGGCCGTCTGATTGACTGCAACAAGAGGTGTTCCAAGCTTCCAATGTAAACACTGCATTTTCTCAGAAAATACAGTGCTTACAAGAAAAAGGCTCCGGGTAGCTGTAGCACTCACCTAAACAACCTCATTAAGCTGAAGTTGTTCATGTGACTATAGTGTCCCTTTAATGTGGTTTTTGACAAGAAAGTCAGGATTCACATCATTAACCCTTGCATTGCCAAGGGTTATTTAAGTACTGCCAGCGGGCAGATAGTGCTTAAATTTATTGTTTGCTTGTGAAAAAGCAAATAAACGATAATTTGCAAGCGAGCACGCTGCTGGAGGCATTCGGCTCCCTTTCAGTTTAAAATCAGGGCTTTGTGAATCTTCTAAATGCTATGCACTATGTACAGGATTTGGATGCAAAAACACTGATTTAATCTGGTCTCCGACTGAACAATTGCTACAGATTCGCTTGGGTTGACCGTATTTGGCTTTTAGTAAATATGACAATTGCCATTGCTGTACGAATGTTGTAATTTTCACCGGATTTGGTACAAATCCGATGATTAGTGAATAACCCCATAAGTGAAGAGAAGCTCAAGATAATCCAAATTTTGCAGCATTTTGTACTAATTCATATTGCCCAGGTGTCACATATGGATTAAATGCAATAATCCAGCAAAGTATGTTTCTGGCAGCTTTTAGATTTTTTTTTAATTTTAGATTTTTTTTTAAATTCAAAACATTTTACTAAGTGCTGAATTTGCAGTAGCTAATTCAAAGTAGACCTTTTCGAGCATTTCATGAATATTACAATGGAGCATTAGAGAAGATGTTCTGGACTTAATACTGACGTCTTAAATAGAGCCTGTGAGAAATAATCTAAAATTAACCTGGCTGACCCTGGTGTGTCTGGTCTGGTGTGAAATCTCAAATAATTCCTGAATTATTACCAAACGTATCTAAAGATTTGCAGCAGCTCTTTTAATTTATTTTCACTTTGTTTTATTATGCACCTTGTTTCTTAATGATTGTACTCCACCTTTGCCATTTGTCTTCATGTATATTTATCTTTTCCTCTTTGCCAAGCATCTCCCTGCCATTCTGTTTTCCTCTGTCCATGATCAATTGGCCTTTCTATTGTATTTGTATTTCTATTGTATTTGTTTGACTGATGACTTATAGGTAGATTAGATTTAGAACTTTAAAAAACTTGTTTCAGCTGCTCCCTTTGCCAAAAATTGCCCCCCAAAATTCTACTTTTCTTAGAAATAAAGAGCCTAAGGTTCCTAAAAATAAAAAGGGGGTGGGGAGATATAGAGGAACAAAAAGCATTCATTTGAAGAAAACAAAATCACATAAGTCACAAGGTTGGCTTATTCACAACTAAACACTTTTTGCTTGAAAAAATATTAACATAAGATTTATTTGAAACATGTTATGCATAGCTAGCACATAAACATATAATGAAATCACAATTTTGAATATAGATTGCCCTTCAGACTAACAACACTTAGAATGATGTAAACTTTTACATTTCTACATTTTCATTTATTCTTTAATCCTTTATAGAAATATTGTAGTAATTTAATAATAATAATAATAACAACAAAGTATGTAACCAGGAAAGGCACATTCAGATTACTCTGTCCCTCATCCTGGGGCTGTTACTTGTCTATCAATGTTTCACACAGGTTCTGACATATTCGTACAAAGCCAAAAATACTATTTTTCTCAGATGCAGCAGATATGATGAAATACCTACTCCGATGAAAAAATAAATAAATGAAAAATGGTTAAAAAACAAATATGTCCTACTGAAAGGTATTTGTAAGAATGTTAATGGCGACACAACGTAAAAGGATTGTCTGCATTTGAGCATAATGTCCACATACAATAAGTAGATTTACATAATATATTTCGAAAATAGCAAAGGTATCTAATATTTTTAGAATTAGAGCAATCACTGTAATGTTAATAAATGCTAAGGTTATGCAGGACATATGAAAACATGAATTCAATTATCCCCCTTCCGGTAGGACTGATCTTTCAAGCTTCCTATACTGTTTAGCAGGAAGGGACTGCAATTTTTAGCCCATTTGCAAGTATTAAATGTGTGGAACGGGTCCCTGGCAGAGGAATGTGTACAGTGAACTGTTCAAATAATAACAAGTAATACAATAAGGTCCCTATGCCATCCTGTTAACAAAATAAGCCCCATAGTAACCACCACTTTTCTGATTTTCCCTGTCATCATATTTTGCAGTATGAGAGGTAATAAACAGATTGGGTGTTATGTAAGATAGACTACAAATGGTATAGCCAATGAACCAAAGGACCCCAAAGCCTGCAAGAGCTATGCTCTGTGATTTCATTAACTCTAACCCATGGCTGTCATGTAAAGAATCCAAAGCAGGTTAGAAGCTATGGATGCAACGCTAACATGGATGTTGAATATTAAAATGTAGGTCAAGAAGACCACCATAGCTAAGAAATGTAGAAGTTAAATATTAAAATCAGGATCCAGAAGTATCCAGAGCTGAACATCAGTATAGTCTATACTGAGGACAAAACCAAAGGACCCCAAAGCCTGCAAGAGATATGCTCTGTGATTTCATTAACTCTAACCCATGGCTGTCATGTAAAGAATCCAAAGCAGGTTAGAAGCTATGGATGCAACGCTAACATGGATGTTGAATATTAAAATGTAGGTCAAGAAGACCACCATAGCTAAGAAATGTAGAAGTTAAATATTAAAATCAGGATCCAGACGTTTCCAGAGCTGAACGTCAGTATAGTCTATACTGAGGACAAAACTTTTAAACGTACTTTAAAAAAGAACCGTCAATTTAAAACACGAATTGCTCATACAAATTATTGACATGAACAATTTTTGTGAGTACTCCTACAACGTAAACATTGCTTTTACAGCCTTCTTATTACACAACCTTTTGAATATCTCTGCAGCCAATACCCTATTTTCTAAAACCAAACAATAATTTTTATTCAAAGTAAAATTGCCCGTATGTGTGAAACATTTTCGTAACCATTTGATATACAGAAGGGAAACACAAGGGGAGTAAATTTAACATTAAGCAGCTGCAGGTCAAAGGTTGCTTACCCCTATAATAAACGAAGGGCAGAGATTCATGCAGACGCAAAAGAGAAGGCGACAATGAACAATGTAAAGGCATTTACATAATACATATATGCTACATTACACAAATACAGCAGTTGTCAGGACAATTATCAACAAAAAACATTTAGGGAAATTATTTTTAAAACCCCCATAGAGCTTATAATTGTGTCTTTTCGAAATGTGTTTAAAAAAAAATAAAAAAAAATAATCACTGGTAGGAAATGTCATTCTCAGTGAGATGTTATTGGGATATTGACATTTGTAGCATTATTAAGAAAAACTAATTAGAATGGATATGCTTATTTTATCTCTTTCATCGTCATGAAAAGCAAAACGTTATTTTCTTTTAAAACATTTTATTTAATTGAAAAACAAACAAACAAACATATATTTAACTTTCTAAACCTGTTGACAAATGTATTAATCCATTTTTTTTTAAATAATGCCTAAAACAAAATAACAACATACAAAATTGCAATTCAATACAACTTATAAACAAGCTACTCTAAAACATTATAACATTTTACTCATCATATATCATTAACAGGAACATTATTCCCAAAATATGAAAATGATAATAGATAAGAGTCCAATTCATATTATCCAATTCCTCAATTGCTTCATAAAATGTGTACACTTAGGTATAACATATTTTTTTTAATGAACTTAATAAATCAATACATTATTCTAACATATACAGTGCTTATTGCCAATACACCAACTTCTGCAATTGTTTCAGATATAAATATAGAGATATATAGATGACAAGTAGATGGATTAATATAATGAATGAATGATGAAAAAGAGGCATGAATCACAGATCTCTGTGTACATGGGAAGCTGTAATTCATGTAGCCCTTTCACAGGGTACTGTGTAGGTGTATCTAGACTTTCTGTGCATTGTAGCTGAATGCTGGGTTACCTTTTCTCCCTGGGACTATCAACATAAGAGGATATTATATACATCGAACAATACAAGACATAGGAAATATATTTGTTTGAGCAACAAAAATCTATAAAAAACAAATACAGGGTACTTAACTGCAGAAAATCAAGCTATCCCACTTATTACAACACACAAACAAAAATAAAAATTATTATTATTATTTAATCATAAATAATAATATAAAAATAATTCTTGAAAATTGCAATGTAACATATTATCATAAGCAGAATATCCAATAGAAAAAAGATTTATTAATACTAAAGTGTACCTCTGATCATTTCTCTTTAAGCTTTATATAAACTCTGTATCAATTCAAAAACAATGTTACATTGCCATTTGACATTTTGTGGCATGGCCTCTCTTAATTTTTCTGAATGGCAAGAAACAAGAATCAACAACGGTACTGCCATTTAAGTATCAGAAAAGAAAATGATTATAAAGAAAAAAAAAAGAAACTTTCCCAGAAGTTTCACATTTTTATTTCTTCTCTGTAGAAATGTTATGTTAGCTTGGCTTAAGGGATTCTATTGTGTAAGGAATACAAAGTTGTATTCCTTAAACAATACTTCCCTCTGCCCTCCCCTCCCCCTGCACTGTAAGGGTTAAAAAAAACGTACTGTACTTCCTTCAGCGCAGGTTTGGCGCTCTGCCTCCTCAAATGTCACCCGACGGAGGACGGGGAAATAATGGACACATTTGGCAAACACCGCGAGCGCATTAGGTCTTCCCCATAGGAAAGCAAAGCTGATTACCCGTAGAGCTCAATTACCTACACACAATGACTTATGAATCATGTACAATAAGGGATATTTATGTACCTATCTATCTTTCTATCTATGTATCTATCTATCGTTCTATCTATCTTTCTATCTATCTACATTGAGGGAAAAAGTATTTGATCCCCTTCTGATTTTGAATGTTTGTCCACTGACAAAGAAATGATCAGTCTATAATTTTAATGGTAGGTGTATTTTAACACAGAATAATAATTAAAAAAAATTCCAGAAAAACACGTTAAAAAAATTATAAATTGATTTGCATGTCAATTAGTGAAATAAGAATTTGATCCCTTTCAATCAGCAAGATTTCTGGTTCCCAGGTGTCTTTTATACAGCTAGGAGCACTCTATTAAAGGGAGTGCTCCTAATCTCAGCTCGTTACCTGTTTAAAAGACACCTGTCCACAGAGGCAGTCATCAGATTCCAAACTCTCCACCATGGTCAAGACCAAAGAGCTGTCCAAGGATGTCAGGGACAAGATTGTAGACCTACACAAGGCTGGAATGGACTACAAGCCCATCGCCAAGCAGCTTGGTGAGAAGGTGACAACAGTTGGTGCGATTATTCGCAAATGGAAGAAACACAAAATAACTGTCGGTCTGGTGCTCCATGCAAGATCTCACTTCGTGGAGTTTAAATGATCATATGAATAGTGAGGAATCAGCCCAGAACTACATGGGATGATCCTGTTAATTATCTCAAGGCAGCTGGGACCATAGTCACCAAGAAAACTATTGGCAACACAAAATGCCATGAAGGACTGAAATCCTGCAGCACTTGCAAGGTCCCCCTGCTCAAGAAAGCACATGTATAGGCCCATCTGAAGTTTGCCAGTGAACATCTGAATGATTTAGAGGAGAACTGGGTGAAAGTGTTGTGGTCAATTTAGACCAAATCGGTCTCTTTGGCATCAACTCAACTCGCTGTGTTTGGAGTAGTAGGAGTAGTAGGAGTTTGGAGTAGTAATGCTGCCTATGACCACAAGAACACCATCCCCGCCGTCAGACATGGAGTTGAAACATTATTCTTTGGGGGTGTTTTTGTGCGAAGGGACAGGGCAGCTGCACCGCACCAAAGGGACGATGGACGGGGCCATGTACCATCAAATCTTGGGTGAGAACCTCCTTCCCTCAGCCAGGGCATTGAAAATGGGTCGTGGATGGGTATTCCAGCATGACAATGATCCAAGACACACAGCCAAGGCAATAAAAACGTGGCTCAAGAAGAAGCACATTAAGGTCCTGGAGTTGTCTAGCCAGTCTCCAGATCTTAATCCCATAGAAAATCTGTGGAGGGAGCTGAACGTCAGCCTTGAAACCTTAATGACTTGGAGAAGATCTGCAAAGAGGAGTGGGACAAAATTCCTCCTGAGATGTGTGCAAACCTGGTGGCCAAATACAAGAAACGTCTGACCTCTGTGATTGTCAACAAGGTTTTTGCCTCCAAGTACTAAGTTGAAGGGGTCATATACTTGTTTTACTCATTGACATGCAAATCAATGTATAACTTTTTTGACTTGTGTTTTTCTGGATTTTTTTTTTGTTATTCTACCTCTCACTGTTAAAATATACCTACCATTAAAATTATAGACTGACCATTTCTTTGTCAGTGGACAAGTGTTCAAAATCAGCAGAGGATCAAATACCTTCCCTCACTCACCCTATCTATCTATCTATCTATCTATCTGTCCTGTTTGCCTATTGGCAGTTGTTCTTTCATTGGGCAATGATTGCCTACATTTTCAAGTTAGAGATCAGCATGGAGAGGGATTTAAAAGTCAATTCAAGCTAGTTCAATCTCACTTTTGTTTAAAGTTAGATAAACTGACCAGCTTCAAGCGTTTGTCTTAAGAGTACCTTATCCAACTTTGTTCACCTGACTTTGATTTAAAATTCAGGTTAAAAGTCAGATATTCTTTGAAATGTGGATGAGTTTTATGCATTTTTTTATACATCATCCTTTCTATTTTGTGTTAAAAAGATACTTACCGTGATACATAGAACTGACCTCTGAGATGCATGCAATATTATATTTATAAAGAGTACTAACCTATTCCACCGCTCTGTAGAGGTTACATGAAATTTTAACTTTGAAGGCAGCTGAGGTTACATTTTTTCATAAAAGGGAAACCATATTGAGAGAAAGCATAAAATCATTTGTTTTCTCACTTTACATGTAGAATTGATGAGCGATCATGCAGGGTTGGTTATTGAATAAAGTGAGAGTTCTCAGTGATTTTAAAGTAAATGCCAAATTTAAGGCCAGAGTAGAAAAACTGCAAGCATAGCTAACTTGGAGAATCTGTATGTTTCTTTTGAAACACAGGGGAGTTGGGGAGGCACAAAGAGACACACAGTGGGACTGAGGGGACAGACAGACACACACACAGAAGGGCTGGGGGGACAAAGAGACACACAGAGGGACTGAGGGGTCAGACAGACACACACACACACAAGGTTTGAGGGGACAAAAATACACACAGAGGGACTGAGAGGGGACAAAAAGTAGCATTGAAGGGCTGGGGGACAAATAGACATACAGAGGGACTGAGGGGACAGACAGACACACAAACAGAAGGTTTGAGGGGACAAAAGGACACACAGAGGGACTGAGAGGGGACAAAAAGTAACACTGAAGGGCTGGGGACAAAGAGACACACAGAGGGACTGGGGGTACAAACAGACACACACACAGAAGGGCTGGGGGACAAAGAGACACACAAAGGGACTGAGGGGACAAACAGACACATGCACAGAAGGGCTGGGGGACAAAAATACACACAGAGGGACTGAGGGGACAAACAGACACATGCACAAAAGGGCTGGGGGGACAAAGAGACACACAGAGGGACTGAGGGGACAAACAGACACACACACAGAAGGGCTGGGGGGACAAAGAGACACACAGAGGGACTGAGGGGACAAACAGACACACACACAGAAGGGCTTGGGGACAAAGAGGCACACAGAGGGACTGAGGGGACAAACATACAGACACACAGAAGGGCTGGGGGGACAAAGAGACACACAGAGGGGCTGAGAGTGGACAAAAAGAAACAATGAAGGGCTGGGGGAACAAATAGCTGTATTAGGAAAAAGAGTAAGACAGAAGGCCTGGGGGGACACAGAGACACACAAAGGGGTTGGGGCAGAAATAGATGCACAAAGGAGCTGCAGGAAGAAATTGACCTGCGAGCCAGCCACACCAGTCTGCCAGCCACAGCTGCCAGTCACAGCCATCATGCCAGCCAGCCATAGCATCCTGTCACAGCAGCCAGCCTGCCAGCCAGCAACAGCAGCCAGTCAGCAGCAGTAATTAAGGTGAGAAGAGCCAACTTGGGATAGGTATCAGATAGTTATGTTATATTACTATATTGTGAGTGGGGTCGAGAGAGTTAGAGAGAACTAGGGCCGGACTGGCCCACCGGGATAGCGGGAAATCCCGGCTGGCTATGTGTGAGCTGTGCGGCCGCACAGAGCCCCAGGAGAGCAGGGGAGCCAGGCGGCCGGCACAGCTCACACACGGCCGGCTGGGATTACAAAAAAAACCTTTAAAAAAAACAACCCAATTTTGCGGCGGGGGCGGGGCTTAGCGTGTTGCATGGGCTTAGCGTGTGGTGGGGGCGGGGCTAAATGAGCCAGGTAACTGCAGCTTCAACTTTACAGCTGGAGATCACTGGGGATCCACACATGGAGGCAGAGGAGAAACTTGCTGGGGGAGAGACTAAGAGAGAGTAAGAAAACACAAAGGAGGAAGTATGAATATTTTCAGGGGGCTTTGAAAATGCCATTTCAAGACTAACATCAGTTGTTGTGACTTCATAAAATTACATTGGGCTAGATTCAGGTGCTTTGATAGGAAAGATATCTGTTGCTTGAGCCAAAGTCCTCCCTCATGGTCTGTATGACTGTCATCCAAAATAGGTGGGACAAGCTAGGGGACCCTGTTGGAGGGGTGAGTATACCCCCTCATTATTTATATTAATATTCATTATAGCGCTCCACTCGCTGGTATATTGTTTATACCTTTTTATTCTTATATTTTGCACTTTATTGTGGATTAAGGTATTCCACTTTTTGTGCTGAGCTGCTATTATTCAGGCACTTTAGTATATCACTCACTATCTCAGTAAGGGATAGTTATTGTTTTCTCTGTGTGACCCAGTATTAAAATATATAAGAATTAATTGAGAGAGGATCATTGAGAATGAAAACCAGGCTTGTAAAATGATAGGTGCCTGAGCCAGGGTGAGACATCGCAGGTAAAGACTGGGGAAAAGGGGGGATGTTAGAGGGTACACTTAGGTTCAAAAGTGATTAATGGAGAATGAGAGTGGCTCCAGACGAGCTAGGAGTGTCAGTTCGGATTCATGGAGGCCATTGGGAATGAGGACGAGTGTGACCCAGTGGTGAGAATAAAGAAAAGATATGGCAAGAATGTAATCTGTGAATTAAAGGAGGGGTTGTAGATGGGGTATTTTGCCCCAGAGGGTGAGGAGAGATCCTGAGGGCATTGACTGTCTATACTGATAAAAGGGTGTAAATGTGAAAATAGGGAACATATTTAAAATATAAAATTTTGTTTGAGCATCATACAACATATAAATATAATGCACCATAAAGCCCCTGCTTGGGTTAATATTGATTTGGGGATAGAAAATTAGTATTTAAAGTACATAAAACAGATTTTGAAATGTTGACCAAAACAGCCACATTGAAGACAGAGCTAACTTTGAAATTTTTTCCAAATTGGCTATTATAGTTTACAATTTAAAATTCACTTTCAGTTCTCGCTTTTGTAAATAGTCCTGTGTTTGTTAGCTAGGACTGGGAGTAGACAAGGACTCTATTAGAGTTCAGGAGGAACTCTAACTGTAGCATACAGCGGGGCGGGGCTTAGCGTATGGCAGGGTGGAGCATCACCTGCGGCGGGGTTGGGGCTTAATGAGCAGGGTAACTGCAGCCTGGAAAGCAGGAAGGAGTCCCTGCTTCCCCAACAACCAGTCTCCAGGAACTCCAAGGGATGTGGAGGTAAGATGCAGGTCTGTGTGTGTGTGTGTGTGTGGCTTTCTGCCTGTGTGTGACTGTGTGGCTGTCTGCCTGTGTATGTGTGACTGTCTGCCTGTGTATGTGTGGCTGTCAGCCTGTGTGTGTGTGTGTGTGTGTGTGTGACTGTCTGCCTGTGTATGTGTGTGTGCGTGTGTGTGTGTGAGACTGTCTGCCTGTGTGTGTGACTATATGTCGGTGTGTGTGTGTGGCTGTCTGCCTGTCTGTGTGACTGTCTGTCTGTGCATGTGTGGCTGTCTGCCTATGTGTGTGTGACTGCCTGCCTGTGTGTGTGTGGCTGTCTGTGTGTGTGGATGTCTTTGTGTGTGTGTGCATCTGCTAGTGAGTGAATGAGTGAGCTTCTGTGTGTGTGTGTGTGTGTGTGTGTGTGTGTGTGTGTGTGTGTGTGTGTGTGTGTGTGAATTTGCTAGTGAGGGAGCTTCTGTGTGTGTGCGCCTGATAGTGAGTTTGTGTGTATGTCTGTGTGCCTGCTAGTGAGTGAGCTTGTATGTGTGTCAGTGAGCTTGTCTGTAGGGATCATATGTGTGAGTGTTAGTGAGCTTGTCTGTAGGGAGCATGGGTGTGTCTGAGCCTGTCTGTGGTGAGCATGAGTGTGCAATGAGCTTGTCTGTAGTAAGCATGTGTGTGATCGTGAGCTTGTCTGTAGTGACCATATGTGTGTCAGTGAGCTGGTCTGTAGTAAGCTTGTGTGTATATCAGAGTTTGTCTGTACTAAATTTGTGTGTGTACCAGTAACCTTGTCTGTCAATGAGCCTATTTGTGTGCATCAGTAAGATTGTCTGTGTCTGCATGTGAGTATGCTTTACTGTATAATTTAATTACCCTGAAAGGACTAATATTTTGAATTAGAAAAATAAATATACCAATAATATATATATATATATATATATATATATATATATATATATATATATATATACACACATGCACACACACACTACATAGCACAATGACTTATAAGGCTGGCATAGATTTTTTTCCAGGGCTGCTCCGTATCCCCAGTCCGGCCCTGGAGAGAACCCTCTCTAGGGCCAATGAGATTGCATTGTAGTCTCTAATGGGGCATTGAGGAGACTATTTCTAACATACAGTGTAGACATTTGTGCAATAAATATTCTTGAAAACATTTAAAAGTGTGGGTGTTTTGTTACATTTTATAGTTGCCGGGGTATCACATACAGGATCTGCCCCGGGTGCCAAATGCACTAGGTACTCCCCTGCCTAGCAGAAATGTATAAATCACTTAGATTTATAGTAATATCACTTGCAAGTTATATTAGATCGGAATGGTATGTCAATTGACTAGTATATTAAATACTGCTAAATTTTCATTGTGAAAATATACACGTGGATTTAAATGTATATAAAAAGTATTAAAGTTTTTTATGTTATATACTATGATTTCATTTATTTAATTATGGGAAGATTTAGTTTCTGTTTATCTAAATATGTTTCATTTAAAACTTATTTGGAGTAAAAGCCATTATTCATAAGCTACATTTGTAGATAGTAGGTAAATGATAAAGTCACTTGTTTTAATCACTCCATAACAACAATATGCATGTGCTTTGTTGGGTTCATTTTTCATTGAACAACTTTAAAACAAAGTAAAAAAAACAAACAAACAAATAATTAAATAAATAGTAGTAAAAAAATTCCTTTACCAGTGCCGGTTCTATGCGGCTGAGAAAAAATTTACTCTCGTCTGGTGACACTCAAAAAGAACAAAAATTTTATGACCATGGGCCGTTATCTTTTTTTTTTTTTTTTAAGACTATTTGACTTTTGATATGTTAATTAATTCATAACATGTGCATCCTGCTGGCCTTTTCTGGAATCTGTTTTCAAAAATACAAGCAGAATCCTTTTACATCGCTATTGAATCTAAAGTGTAAACCGGGATAATTATTTTATATTTTCGTCTCTTCCTCTGTTTGTCAACTCAATTATTTATTAAAAGGCATTATATTGTTTTATATATTATTATTACTTATATCAAGGACATATGTTCATTCGTTTCAGTTAAGCTATTATTATCTTTGTGATAACACATGAAGACTGAAGTTGAGATGATGATGATCACTGTAATAAGGGGTAATTGTAATGGAATATTTATTAATGATTGGAGTTTTATTAATGATTTCTTTCTATTTTGAGCTTATAACATAAGCGTCTTTAATTACAAGGATTATTTTAGCTATTTACAGATTGGAAGAGGAACTGTGTCCCTTTTTTTTCCTTATTTAGATTTTTGCCCTCTTACTATGTATATCCATGTCATTGCAAGCCAATTCCTCCAAAACAAAAAAGTGTGATGTTTAAAATTAACCTTTTATTTGCTTTTCTTAATATCCAAAATGTACACAAAAAGCAGGGTCATGCACTAGCTTCAATAACTCGGCTGAATCCACTTTCCACAACGATAATCCCTTTTAAAAGTTACATGTTTTAGAATCAGGCAAGTCACTATTTTTGATAGTTTCTAAATAAAATTGGAACCTCTGCACCCAATCTGTGAAAATTCATTCTAGAGACAACATTCTAATAAAGTATGCTGTTATGAAAATAAGATAATTAAAAAAAAAAAATGAAAAAAGAAGAAATACTAAAGCAATGTTTAAATGTCTTTCAGAAGAATTCCATACAAGAGGTTTTCTTCTGTTCCTCTTTTTGGGTGAGAAGGATTGCACACAAATTTGAATATGTAAATTACTAAAAATGTTTGGAACAAAACGAAAATAATAGCAGGTAATCTTGCAGTAAAATTGCATTTATTTAAAAGAACCCTAGAGACACTTTAAAAACTTTATCTTACTTAAGTTGTTATAGTGCCATTAGTGCTGGCCCTGTCCTACCACCAGAAAATCTGTATCAAACTAAATAGAAGGTTTGGAAGCGTGGTCTCATGCTACGCCTCCATGCCCTCTGGGTATGAGAGCTAGGAATCTTTCTTCGCGGCTCTCATACTGTGGCGTCAAGCATGCATGTGCAGTGCTGTCACGGTAGGCAATAAAAAATTATTGTATTTAATTATTCTCTAAGGAGGAGTTGTAGGTGCATGATGGAGACCATTGTTCATGCGCCTACATTCCCCAATTGTGCCTCTATAAGGAGAATTGGATTAACCCGTTGTGGCGGAACCAACCTCGCCACTAGGCATTGGAGAAGCCTGTTTGCCCGCCTCCTGCCTGCTTACTATGGCCCCTGGGAGATTTGACCCTTTTAATACAGGATTTGGGCATATTGTATTTTATTGTGCTGCTGCTGGCCCTTTAAGAACCATCTGGGGACATACTGTGGAGTTACTGGGTGGCCACCATTTCATGTATCAGAGGCACATGGTGAGAACAATGGATGAAGCACATGGTGAGAACAATGGATGGCGGCCATTTTAACTCACAGACACTGTTGTGACTTTTCTACACGGTGCCATCTCGACGGTATTGGTGCACAAAGACATTGTGCAGTAGTTTTAAACTATACAACAGGGGACACATTATACAGTAATTTTTTTTTATATAATCTGTATATGTTCTGCGGAATCTGCATTAAACTGTATCTTCCAAACTACTGAACGGATCTGGGTGAATTTTGGATATGTGGTTCACCCATATATATAGGGTTATTGCATGTTTTGGGGTCCCTGTGATATGTTTTATAAAACTGTTTTATAAAACTGTATTTCTCTGTCTGTAATAATGAGATTACCCATTGTGTTCAGTAATCATATCACAGGCAGAGGGGAGGATTTTGTGTGGGAGTGTCTGTGTGTATTGTACGTATTGATTGGTTGTTCTGTAAAACCCTGTGGGCAGTACTATGTTTGTGGATTATGAATACAAGAGGCTGTATGTGCCAGTACAGTTAGTTCTGCTTTGACCTTAAAACGAAGTGTCGTCTCTTTATTGGGGGAATTGGATTGAATGCTGATTGCCATGAGTGTAAGCTGATTGAATGCTTTTCCTGTTCAGCTGTTTACAGCATTCATATGCTTGAGAACATTCATATGCTTCTCCGGTTCGGTGGTTGTGGTGTCTGCTGCAGTGCTTGGAGTCCTCAGAAAGCGCTAGGAGCATCCTTCAACGGAGGTACCCAGTCGGGGTGCCCGTCGATCCGTTACACCCGTCACCTGAAGTCATTTTTCCAGGGTGGCGTAACCCGACGAGGAGATTGCAGCAGTACCGAAGGCGACTCTGTGTTGAAGAAAAGGTGAGAACTGGGTATTTTTAAATTTTTTTATATAGATGGGGGAGGGGCTAAATGCCGAGGGGCATCAGAACTGTACATTTTCCTTTAACACATTTTTTAACACATTTTTTTTGTACATTTTTAAACTGCATTTTAAAAGTAGTGAACTACACAGTTTTACAATTAAAGAAATAGCATTTCTATTAATTCACTTCAGCTACAAATCGTAGAATTTCCCACCAAAAAAAGACATCCAAAAAATGGTGACTTTTCAACATGAATTCCCGATAAAACATCTAAATTCCAGCTATTGCCTACTTTCTCACAAGAATTCCATGTACATAGAAAAAATCCAGAACACCATGTATATACAAGTGGGGAAAGTCATTTCATTGATAATTTACTGAGTTTTGATTCCAAAACATGTGCAAATTGGCACCTTTCCCAGAAACAAAATATAATTTCCTGTGAGAGAAAATCCATTAACTGCCTCCAAGACACTTGGGTGGAAATTCTATCACAAATTTTTTGTTGGAATTCTCTGTGGAAAATGCAAACATTTGTAGCTCATATATGATAATTACTGTGAAATAAAAACAGTAGTATCTGCTCATTCTTAGTTTCACCATTTTCTTGGAGCCTGTTATGGCAAATAAAATATACCTGCAACATTGACACACTCTCTTTTCCTTTTTCCATAACCACCAACATATTGTTAACTACGATCACAAGCTAATATCACTACCAAAATCACATAGCTGAAATCTGTACTAACACAAGCTTTGATACATAGATATGATTTTTTTCATATTAAAGGTACACTGTAAGCACCACAACCACTTTTTTGTTTGAAGTGGTTATGGTGCATTGAGTCCTCCAGTGCTTGTGTCCCTCCCTGTGCATTCATGGATGGTGAGAAGTTCCTCCTTAGACCATACCAAGTAATATCAAGCAGTGATTGACTGAGAATCTCAAATAACAATCTCAACCAATCACTGGCAGCTCTCCCTACCAGTGAGAGGGTCAGGGATTGGTTTTGAACCTCAGCTAACGCTCTCAACCTATCACTACCATGTATGGTGGTACAGTAGACAGAGCTACTCTACTTCTTTATCATTCAGTCATCGGGGGCTGTGCCGAGGAGCCCTGCATTTCTGTAATATGGAAAGATAAGAATTTAAAGTGGTTATGGTTTCTACAGCATCCATTTAATATGATGAAACTCATCCCTAGCAAATAATCCTGCTATGATTTATTTCTCTAGCTAAATTCTGATTGTCCCTTTAAACTGCAAATTCTGCAGAAATTGAGTGAATCTGACATGAGATTTTAAATTCATAGAATTATTTATGAAAGTGTGAATTGTTAAGAATTCAAAGGGAATTTCAGACTTTAGGCTAATGCAGTCAAATAAAAATAAAACAATTCCAAGTCAGTAAGATTTTCGATTTAGTTACTTTGCCCTAATGTTTGAAATTGATTTTGAATTCCCAACTAATTTTTATTTTACAGAATAACCCTCTATGTAAATGTATGCAATTGTAGATCAAAGCATAAGATTATCATAACATTTCAATTATGATTCAGAGAAATGTGGTGTCTACCAAAAAATAACTACTTCTAAATTTGCACATCTGCAGAATATTTGGAGGACTCTGCTCACCTGGATTTCGCTTTGCTAAAATGCACTAATCACTAACTCATATTATTTACCACTACAGTGAGTGATACTAAATATGTTCAGATACAGTACTATTAAGAGGAATAGAATGAAACAAAGTTAGAACACATTTTACTGTAGAACATTGCATTACATGATAGCAGTAGAGAAAGCAATACATCAAATCCAATCCCTATTTGCAGGTAAGTAGACCGAAACTATGATTTGTGGGTCATTAAACTTCACCATCAGGAGCAGGGCATGTTTAACAAGAGGACTAATGGATCTGCAGCTCCAGACCTTCGAACAGAAATACACATTGCTGCCTTAAGCAAGTTTGGCCTTTAGACAACAGCAGTGTTGCTGAATCAATGCATCATTAGTGATCATTAGTGTCAGTGTTAATTCAAGCAATAACGTATTCAAATCACTTTCTGACAGAGCAAGATATTAAAGCATGGGGGAAGTCTACACTTAATGCTCCTACCCAATCAAGGAGAAACAGAAGATGCTGGCATAGCAGGTGTTACAGCAACCACTGATCCCATAACATCAGGATTCCTTCATTACAAAGTCATGCACACTGTACGTGTAAGCATAAGCAGTACAATAACAAAGTGATACAATATAATTCTGAAAGTAATACGTTGCTTAAAAGAAAACCTTACAAGAACAAAACAAGCTTTCTTTATCCGTTCCATTACCTAAATCATGGGTCCTCAAACTCCAGCCCCCCAGATGTTGCTGAACTACAACTCCCATGATTCTCTGGCTATCTATGTAATTCAAAGAATCATGGGAGTTGTAGTTCAGCAACATCCGGGGGGTCGGAGTTTGAGGACCCAGGACCTAAATATACAAATGCATAAATATTTTTCATGTTTATGTATTGTTCAGAATGAAATCTAGTCCGTAAAGTCTCATTTACCCTCATTTAATCATGTGGACATTATGCTCAAATGTAGATATTCTTTTTACATTTTGATGCCAATTTTAGTAAGCTGTACTGCTAGTACTGCCATCAAGGTTCATAAAAATACCTATAAGTAAGGTATTTGACCATTTTTATTAATCTATTTTTGTTTAGTGTATGCAATAAAAAGAACATTTCTGACCCTGTGTGAAATATGGCAGATAATGCCGTCTAAACCTTTTCATTTTCCATGGGTTTTATAAAGGCTGAACAAAATAAAAATTGTGTAAGTTTACAAACATTTCATTTTTATGATCCAAAATCCAGTGAAAATAGGCAAAAGGCTAATTCCAGCTGGAATTCATCCAACCCAACCAAATCTTCAACAAATTGCTGGATGCATTTGTTGTCCTGATTGAAATCCGTGTTTTTCGCATCTCAACCCTATACAAAGTACGGGATTTAGAATATTTACCAATAACTATTTTAAACTAAGTAGGTGCCAAATGCATTTGTCAGGATACACATTTGTAAATTATTCACAAAAAGTATTTGCACTATTATTTTAAGTACTATTTGCCCACCGGAAGTAATTGACTGTGTAAGTATTAACCACAGGGGGGTTGGCCAGCACTTGTTGTTTGGTAGATAAGCCTGTACCCTCAAAATGTCCAGTGGGGCATAATGGAGGTTTTGGTGATCATATTGACCATGATATATATGCGGGGTCATGTTAACAATGATTTTTTAAAAAAAATTACACTTAATGTGGTGGCTGACTGGTATGTGCTAGCTAGCCCCAAAAGGTAACCCTCGAGTAACTGAGGGTTATTTAACAGCTTCCCTGCTAGCTACCTAGGGGGAAATAGTTTGGATTCTAAAAATCCAATTTTGAAACTGCTGCTTGAGCTGTTGTTCATTCTCAGTATTCTCTTGTTTTTACTATTCCTAAGTTCAAAGGGCAATCCAGATGTGGATCTCTTGCTTGCAGTGCCTAGAGGGACATTGGCTATACCTCACTGATGATGCCCAACAAGGTTGAAACAAATGTCTGGGGTTGCTGTCTTTTTCACACAGAGAGATTTCAGATCTAGACCTCCATTTTGGGTGGGATCAGTCTCATGTGGAAAGGTTCTCTTTGTAATGGTACACAATGAGCTAACACTAACTTGAGATCTGAGTGGGGACCCATTTAAGGGTTACTTGAGATGTTGTCTATTCTCAGTATTCTCCTACACCTTTTTTTTTCTCTCTCCGCATTTAATCTGGTTTATATCAGACTCATTCTGAGCCTTGTCTGCTGCAAAATATCAACATTGCTAAATAGCGTGAACAACGTCCAGATTATACAGTTTGAATGTCCCCACATAGCACCGGATGGTTATGCTTTATTCAGTACGGCTCATTTGGACCTTAGTAAATCACAGCTAGAGTCTCAACTTAGTAAAGACAATGAGTCCCTAAAACTTAGGTGTACAGTAGTGCAAAATGCTTGATAATCCAAAAACGTGCAAAGAATTTGGAGCCAAAAAGTCTGATGTGTGTAGTGCAGTTACCTATCTAAAATCAGTCAAGAACTGAATATGAGTAAATTAAAAACATAAAATACTCCATTGCATGCATCATAATTATAATGTTAGTTAAAAATCTGTTTAATTTTTTTTATTGCCAAAAGAGTGATTTATATATCTTAACATTTAATATTAAATTGCTAAATTTTGCAAATCCTTTCCGATATATTGAGAAAGTGTTTACGGTATTTTGTAATATCTTTTTGCAAACAAACTACGGCGGCGTTCTGTAGAGGATATGGTGCCAGGAGTGTCTTGGACCACCCCCACCTACATAGTCAAAGTGTTTGTCAAAGAACTGGAACTGCGCTCCAGGGCTTAATCCAGGAGAGAATTCCATAGCAGAAGAGGAGAGGCTGGGACAGGTACCTGGTACATTGCGTGGGCTCCAAGGCACTCTTAACACCACAAACACTACAACGCACTTTAGTGGTCATAGTGCTTTTAATTTTCCTTTTATGATATGAATTCTGCCCCTGTTTTGACAGAATTCATTATTTTAGAACATCAGCTGATAGTCTTAGCCAATGACTTTTGTCCAAATATGGATGAAATTGATATATCTATTTTGGATAAGAAACTTTTGCATTATGCATATCACAAATATAAGTCATGCAAATGGTGCCTGGTGGACTACTGGTGGGTTGGTGCCAGGGATGTAATTGTTATGGTGCTTAGGCTACCTGTGTAATCATTTTAGTGAGGATTTTATACACATGGAAGTGCTTAGCTGTATTGTTATATATATTGCTGCTTGTTTAATGAAGGATGGATGTTTTTTTGTGAAATGTCCAGTAACCAGTTAGCAATATTATTTTATAATAAAAACAAAATGTAATATTATTGAAATTAATTTAGAACATGATTTTCATTAGTTATAATTTGATATTAATTGGCATTGTATTATTACAAACATAAGTAATATATTCTATAACCTTGCACAGCTGATTTCTTAGCTGTTTCCCAGCTTTTGTTTGTTTACTATTTAGACTAACTGCCATGGATGATTATTTTCCCTCACTCTTAGCTAGTTGGTAAGCCCTTTTACCAGTGAGTGACTAGTTAAAGGGTCACTCCAGACCCCTAAAGAACTTTAGCTTGCTGAAAAACTTTATGTGTAAAAAGTGTGTTCTCTTTTTTCATTTTGCAAAAAGTGCAGATTTCAATAGAAATTGACACTTTTTAAATGAACCTGGTTACACCCCTTTGGCTTTCAAACAGAGAACATGTCATGTTACTTCCTAGTTTCGTTAGCTCAATGCAGCTGACCTCAAGAGACAGCATTTGCCCAGAGCACCTAACTTACAAAGCCTTCTCATTGAGCTGGGAAGTCTGTGATTGGACAGCCACAGCAAGTCTGGGCGGGGTTAGAAGGGGAGGGCTTGCAAAGGCAGCAGACAAGAGATCTGCAGGTTTTGAAAACTGATTTTAGATGTATCCCCAATGAAAAAAACATAATTAAATGCATGCGTGTTTTCATTTGGGGTACATTTTCTAAACAGTGATTTTTATTTATTGTGTATTAGGGCAGTGAAGTGTCCCTTTAACTAACGATAAAAGTGGTGGTTCTGTGCTCTTTGTGTTTTATATCTCATTCTGCATGCTGGACTACTTTATAAATAAAGATTTAATAAAGCATTAGAATGTATCTTCGAAAACTAATCTTAATTATACAAAGTTTATTCTTTGTCACTCGGGATTTTGATAAAGTTATGTTGTATTCTCAAAAGCAATCCATACATTTTTTTCATCACTCCATGTCTAGCAACATTTATCTTCTCCACCAAGGTATTTTTTCATAATACATTAGAAGCAAGAGAACACATCTATATGATACAAGCTATAAATATTTTAAGATTACATATGAATAAATATACAATATAGAAATACATAAATATAGATTTATTACTGCTCCTCTTATCTTTCCCTGCATTGGTTACTGTTTCTCACTTGCTCTATGAAAAAAAAATAGCCGGAAAATGCATCTATCATTGTGCCGAGAAATATATAAAGTCACGGGAAAAAGAAAGTACGCCCTCTCTGAATTCTATGGGTTTTACATATAAGGACATAATAGCAATTATCTGTTTCTTAGCGGGTCTTAACATTAGGTAAATACAACCTCAGATGAACAACAACACATGACCTATTACACCATGTCATGATTTATTTAACCAACATAAAGCCAAAAATAAAAGAGGCTTTCTTCTGGCAACCCTTCCAAACAAACCATACTTGTTCAGTCTTTTTCTAATTGTACTGAACATTAACATGTAACATGCTAACTGAGGCTTGTAGAGTTGTTTTTTTTTTTTTTTTTCAATTTCTTGTTATTGCAATGCCTGACCATTGGGTGAATATGCTGCAATACCCACTCATGGGAAGATTGGCAACTACCTTGAATATTTTTCACTTTAGAACAATGTACTTTAAATTGTTTGGAAATGGCCTTATAACCCTTCCCAGTTTGATGGATAGCAACAGTTGCTTCTCTAAGATCATTGCTAATGTATTTTCTCTTTTGCATTTGTGCTAAAACACACAAATGCTCCAGACCACCACGCAATCTTATTGTGGACACCCGGGACATTGCTATGAATCCTTCATTAAGACCTCAGTCTTCGATGACATGCCTTTCAGACGAAAGTTTATGACCGTGACCAAAATCCTAAGGGAACAAGGAGTCAGGTATCAATAGGGAGCCTCGGAAACCTTGGTGGTGCCACATGGGGAGGCTGTCCACATTCTGTCAGCCTTGAAGGACCCAACAAGCTTCTTAAAGATATAAGAATAAAAAGGTATAAACAATATACCAGCGAGTGGAGCGCTATAATGAATATTAATATAAATAATGGGGGGGGTATACTCACCCCTCCAACATAGTGATACAATGTGTCCAAATGTACATACAAAGTTGTGAGGCTACTTCACAGCTACTGAGGAAGCTCATACAAGAGTGAAACGTGTTTAGCTGGAGTTTGGACTTTTATACTTGGACTTTCTACCATTTAGCTTATGATGTAGATTAATTTAGAAATAAACAAATATGTTTAAATGTCTATCTGTTCCTGTCCAAATCTGAGATGATTAAATTGCGTATACGCAGAAGTAAGTTCACACTGACACATGGAGTTCAGGTTAAAAGCACTTCAGAAAATTTAATGCCATCTGGTTGGAAAACAGTTATGCAGACCTTTTTAAAGGCAAAATGACATCATCATTGAATATCAGATAATAACAAATAAACATCATTAATTGGATTAAATGTTATGTGACTATATCAGTGTCCACCCATCAATATTATTAATTGGCTCAGGGATTTGAGTGACTAGCTAGGTGTCCTCCCACCGGGAGGTGGTAGGTTTACTCGGTGGAAAGGGGGGCTTGAGCGTCATTTTACACAGTCAGTGATGTCAGTCTCATGATCAGGTGCAAGGTTCTTTTATGAATAGAACATTTCATTAGTACAGTGTTCTCATGGCCTTGGCTCTGGCCTTGGTTATACTTTGTTGCATGTTACAGGAGATTCAATAATTCCGGAGTCAGCTATGTCTTTATAGAAAATACAGTCTCTGTTCATTGTATTAAATGTTGCTGGGAAATTCTGTCATGTAATGTAGTTTAAGATGGAGAATCTGTCAGGTAATGAGGACAAAATGGAGGGTTTGTTACAGTGTGAGGTTAAAATGGAGTTAGTACAATAATTCAGTACAAGTTCAATAAAGATTTTTAATAATTCTACATCACTTATATGCTTTTGAGAAGTCTTAATATTGTTTTTATTATTATTTTTTATCTCTACAATAAATCGTTATTTTTTTATATTAGTCCATATAGTCCTTTCTAGCCTCCAGGAACACTATGTGGGGAATGCTATCCCAATAAATTAGCATATTGCCAACAAACCTCAGAGCCAGGAATTCAAGGCTCTGTCTAAGGTGAGCATAACCATTACTATCTCACTATTTTGTATGCACTATCTGTACAATACCACCTATGAGGTTCTCTCTCTCTGCTTGTTCCATATCTTCGGGAGAACATCGTTTGGGATAAAGGGGTGTGTTGCTGCCTCAAGAGCAAAAAGGAGTCACTTACGGAGCCAATAGCTTATAGGCTCCAACCCACGTGAGTGGTTTCAACCAATTGCTACTATTATTCATTTTTTATTTTTGTAAACCATCTGCACTATATTCTCTCTTTTTGTTGTTTTACTTTGTATGTACATTTGGACACATTGTATCACTATGTTGGAGGGGTGAGTATACCCCCCCATTATTTATATTAATATTCATTATAGCGCTGGTATATTGTTTATACCTTTTTATTCTTATATTTTACACTTTATTGTGGATTAAGGTATTCCACTTTTTGTGTTGAGCTGCTTTTATTCAAGCACTTTAGTATATCACTCACTATCTCAGTAAGGGATAGTTATTGTTTTCTTTGTAAGCTTCTTAAAGAGTTTCCAACTAGTGGTGAGATACAAAAGGGGGCTGCGGCCTTGAATACTGGCATTTCCAGTGTGATGGTGAAGGATGAACATTCCCAGCTGCAGGGTCCCCCATAGGACTTCCCACATTCGGCAGGTCCTTCTTTCAGCCCTAACAGCATCTACCAGACGCAGTTATGTATATACAGATTGGTGTGTTGGTTTGTAATGTGGCGGTTTAACACATACTTGATGGACTCATTTGTTGCCTCTTACGAGTGCTTTATTTCTCGCCTATGTATGCAAAAATTGTGTATCTTACATAGTTACATAGTTACACAGGTTGAAAAGTGACGTGTCCATCAAGTTCAGTTTTCCTCATATTTGTTTTTTGCTGTTTATCCAAAAGAAGGCAAAAACAAAAGCCAGTTTGAAGCACCTTCAATTTTGCGAAATAATTGGAAAACAAATTCCCTCTTGACCCCAGAATGGCAGTCAGATTAATCCTTGGATCAAGAAGTATTTACCCTACATTGGAAAATTATATCCTTGAATGTTCAGTTTTTTCAAGTATGTATCTAGTTGCTGTTTAAACATCTGTACAGACTCTGATAAAAAAACACTTCTTCAGGCAGAAAATGTCATATCCTTATTGTTCTTACTGTAAAAAACCTTTACTCTGCCTTAGACTAAATCTTATTTCTTCCAGTCTAAACGCATGGCCTCGTGTCCTGTGTAAAGTCCTGTTTGTGCATAGATTTCCACACAATGGTTTGTATTGGCCACAAATATATTTGTATAATGTTATCATATCCCCTCTGAGGTGATGTTTTCCTAAACTAAAGAGGTTTAAATGTGTTAACCTTTCTTCATAGCTAAATTGTTTGATTCCTTTTATTAATTTTGTAGCCCTCCTCTGCATTCTTTCTAGTGCCAAAATATCCTTTTTTAGAACAGGTGCCCAAAATTGCACAGCATATTCAATATGTGGTCTTACCACTGATTTATAAAGAGGCAAAATGATATTCTAATCCTGAGAATGAATGCACTTTTTCATGCATGACAATACCTGACTGGCCTTAGCCACATTGCACATTGTTGCATAGTTTGCTGTCTATAACAATTCCCAAGTCCTTCTCATGTGTGGTTATCTCTAATTCGTTTCCATTAAGGGTATAAGTTGCTTGTGCATTCTTGATGCCGAAGTGCATAACTTTGCATGTTTCTACATTAAATTTAAATTGCCATTTGAGTGCCCAGTCCCCCAGTCTATCTGCATCCCTCTGCAGCAAAGTAATATCTTGCTCACGTTATATTGCTTTACAGAGTTTTGTGTCATTTGCAAACACTGAAACATGACTTTCAATGTTTTTTTCAAGATCATTTATAAACAAGTTAAATAGAAGGGGTCCCAAAACGGAACCCTGAGGAACACCACTTGCCACCTCTGTCCAGTTTGAAAATGTACCATTAATGACAATTCTCTGTACTCTATTTTTAAGCCAATGTTCTACCCAGGAACAAGAATTTTCATCTAGACTGATTTCTTTGAGTTTGAACACTAATCTATTGTGTGGAACTGTAGCAAACACCTTGGCAAAATCCAAATAGATCACATCCACTGCAACACGCTGATCTATACTTCTACTTACTTCTTCGTAGAATGCAATAAAGTTAGTTTGACATGACCTGTGCTTCATAAAACCATGCTGATTTTGCCGATAACCATATTCTTCTCAAGAAATTCTTAAATATTCCTTAACAACCTTTCAAATACTTTTCCGGCCACAGAAGTTAAGCTCACAGGTCTATAATTTCCAGGCAAGGATTTTGAAAACTTTTTGAATACAGGAACCACATCCATTTCCTGCAAGAAAAGAATCCTGAAAGATTGAAAACAGAGGTTCCCTTATTTCCACACTTAGTTCCTTAAGTACTCATGGATGAATACCATCAGGCCCTGGAGCTTTGTTTATATTAACCTTCTTTAGTTGCTGCAGCACCTTGTCTTGAGTTAGCCAATTACAATTTTCTGCTTGTTTTTTTGCAGCGATCATTTGCATCTCTATTGCCATATGTTCTTCCTTAATATGTATGGAGGAGAAATAGTTTTTTAAATCTCTGCCTTTTACTGGTCTTCATTAACTAACAACCCCATTCTGGGATTTTAGTGTTCCTACACTTATATATATATATATATATATATATATATATATATTTTTTTTAATTTATGTACTTAAAAAATGCTTTGGGGTTGGTTTTGTTCTCTTTGGCTATATTTTTTTCATTTTGAAGTTTAGCGAATCTAATTACCTTTTTGCACACAGTATTGGCTTCCTTATATCTTTTATAGGATGCCTCTGATTTGTCTGATTTAAAGGCTTTGAATGCCCTTTTCTTATTTTTAATTTCTTGATTCACTTTCCAACTAAGCCACATTGGTTTCAGTTTGTTTCTTTTACATTTATTACCCAATGGTGCATACTGAGAAATGTACCTTTATAATATTTGTGGAAGATATTCCAGTTCAGCTCAATGAAGTGGTCTGGGTGCCAAGTCCCCGTAGTTTTAACCCTGCAGTAGTGATGTCCCGAACGGTTCGCTGTCGAATAGTTCCTGGCGAACATAGCTTGTTCGCGTTCGCCACGGACGGCGAACATATGCGATGTTCGGTCCGCCCCCTATTGGTCATCATTGAGTAAACTTTGACCCTGTACTTCACAGTCAGCAGACACATTCCAGCCAATCAGCAGCAGACCCTCCCTCCCAGACCCTCCCACCTCCTAGACAGCATATAATTTAGATTAATTCTGAAGCTGCATTTTTTTTTGTGTTTGTGTTTATTATACATTATCCTCCATAGCCAGTAACCTGTGTTTATTATACATTATCCCCCATAGCCAGTGACATGTGTTTAATATACATTATACCCCCATAGCCAGTAACCTGTGTTTATTATACATTATCCCCCATAGCCAGTAACCTGTGTTTATTATACATTATCCCCCATAGCCAGTAACCTGTGTTTATTATACATTATCCTCCCATAGCCAGTAACCTGTGTTTATTATACATTATCCCCCCATAGCCAGTAACCTGTGTTTATTATACATTATCCCCCCCATAGCCAGTAACCTGTGTTTATTATACATTATATTCCCATAGCCAGTAACCTGTGTTTATTATACATTATCCCCCCATAGTCAGTAACCTGTGCTTATTATACATTATCCCCCCATAGCCAGTAACCTGTGTTTATTATACATTATCCCCCATAGCCAGTAACCTGTGTTTATTATACATTATCCCCCCATAGCCAGTAACCTGTGTTTATTATACATTATCCCCCCATAGTCAGTAACCTGTGTTTATTATACATTATCCCTCCCATAGCCAGTAACCTGTGTTTATTATACATTATCCCTCCCATAGCCAGTAACCTGTGTTTATTATACATTATCCCCCCATAGCAAGTAACCTGTGTTTATTATACATTATCCCCCATAGCCAGTAACCTGTGTTTATTATACATTATCCCCCCATAGCCAGTAACCTGTGTTTATTATACATTATCCTCCCATAGCCAGTAACCTGTGTTTATTATACATTATCCCTCCCATAGCCAGTAACCTGTGCTTATTATACATTATCCTCCCATAGCCAGTAACCTGTGTTTATTATACATTATCCCCCATAGTCATTTATCGTTGGACCTTGGCAGCATGATGTCTTAGGCCGGCCCAGAGAGTGAGTGAGTGAATAATATAATATATATGTTCAGAACATATTAGTAATATATGTAAATCGGGTTCATGAAAAGAGGGTGAAAAGGTATTAAAGAAAAACACACTTATTGCATCAAATTTACAAAGCCAAACTTTTAAAAGCTTTCCTCATTTCTTTCTCGGGATGAGGAATATATCGGTTGTAGACTGAGGATTTCCATCTGCCCAATCTTTTAATAATATGCACTGGAGTGTCAGTGTTGAAGGAGACCGAAGCTGCCCCTATTCTAAATGAAAGACCCGAGACATGGATACAACCCAATCTTAGGAGTAGTGTTCTGATGTAGAAGATGAATTTAGCCGTAGTCAGAGGGATTCAGTGAGAGTAGTGGTGAAATGTGTGTGGCATGACTGAGTGTGGGTAAGTAAGAGTCAAGTATTTTAACTGGGCACTAGGTGGGATAAAGTGGTATAGCGGATGGATGAGTAATTTGGTTCGTTTTAGAGGTTTGTAGAGAAAGTATATAGTGATCATGATTTTTAGCGATATCCAATATTTTTAAGGTGGTCTCAAACAAACATAAAATGCTATATAAAATTTGTGGGAATATCGAATAGTCGTGTACAGTAAATCAGAGAGGTCTCAGAATATCGAACCATCGATCGGTAACCTGGATGAAGTAGGGGGTCTATCTGTTTTATTAAATACGCGGTAATATGCTTTTAATGGGATAGGACATTAGGAAATGTGATTGGGATAAGTGGTTGTGGCTGTATTTACCTTATCCTGGGACAGACCTGGCTCCTAAGCTTGAGCCGCGCGTGGCTGGATCACTCCTGCCTCCACACGAGCAGCATGCGGCTTGATCTCCTCTTCTGACTTAGCCACGTGCACTGACCGCAGTGATCGGTCATGTGGCCCGCCCGGCACTAGGAGCACGACTCGAGTCACGAGCTTTTTCTTAAAGGGGCAGTGGGAGCCAAAAGTTGATTCAGGCTCACATTGGCCCACGTCATTCCAGCACCCCCACACACGAACGTTTTGGGGTGTAGGCATGACGTGGGCCAATCACTGGTGTAACAGTAGTGTACATTTAAAAAAAACCTAGAAATTTGACTGTGAAATAACAGCAGTCAGTTTCCTTCACACGTGTGCGTTTCAGGGCCTGCCAGGGCACAGTGTCACACCAGTGCAACTCATATCTGGTGTAACAGTAGTGTAGTTTAAAAAAAAAAATACAGGGGGCTTTTTGTCACCTTTCGGGGACCCTTGGTGTTGTACGTGGCTGGGTGGAGGAAGAGACCTTCAATGACATCAGTGAGGACAAGGAACGGGACATGGCTAGCTTGGTATCCAACCTTGTGCAAATGGGGAGTTTGCGGTTGTACAAATGAACTGTTTGCGGTTGTTTGCGGTGCCTTAAACGGGGAGTTTGGTCTGTCACTGTGAAGCGGGCGTAACCCTTACAAAACCTGATCGATACAACATCATACCTGATGTTTTAAAGCACGTTATTCCAAACAATTTAGGAATGTTAGGTGATTTATGCCCTTTATGGATTAAAACCAGACTCTGCATCAACTGTGTAATTTTCCATGGGAGTTTTGTCATGGATCCCCCTCCGGCATGCCACAGTCCAGGTGTTAGTCCCCTTGAAACAACTTTTTTTTTTAAATTTTAAAATTCGCCTGCCCATTGAAGTCTATGGCGGTTCGCCTGGTTCGCCCGTTCGCGAACATTTGCGGAAGTTCGCGTTCGCCTTTCGCGAACGGAAAATTTTATGTTCGCGACATCACTACCCTGCAGCTGAAAACATAGCAGTTTCAGAGAAACTGCTATGTTTATACTGCAGGCTTAATCCAGCCTCTAGTGGCTCTCTCCCTGACAGCCACTGGAGGCGCTTCCGCAATTTACACTGAGTATATCACACTTATTTGACGCTGGGCGTTGTCACGGACCTCCAGCGTCAAAAAAGACCCCCATAGGAAAGCATTGAGTAATCTAAATAGATCTAAATAGCTACTTTTTCATATTGCAACATTGTTATCGTTTTTACTATAACTTTTGGTTACATGTACTCCTACCGTAGCTCTCTATCACTTCTATATTAGATACTGATTATATATACAGTTATAAATGACAGTGAGCAGCCACTGGCGATATGACCCTACTACACAGGGGGGACCTGGCACAGGTAGGGGCATGTAGCAGTATTTAACCTGGCACAGGTTCCCCCTTATTGCACTAGTGACTGGGCAGCATTTGTCACTGGCAGTTTTAAATTTGTTTAGACGACATTACCCTACTCGAGGCATGCTATGAGTAGGGGCATGCGGGAGGATTTAACCTCCCTTTTAGCTATATGGGGATCAGAGTGACCCCATACTGATTTATATTTCATTTTAAATGACAGCGAGCAGCCACTGTTTCTGTTCTACTCTCTGTTTAGGCGACATGCCCCTACTCGCGGCATGCGGGAGGATTTAACCTCCCTTTTATTAATATGGGGGTCATAGTGACCCCCATAGGTTTTAATCCAGGGGGGTGTTGTTTCTATTACAAGGAGGGAGCTGGTAGCGCTGCCGGCTCCCTCCTTGCTTTTTTTTTGCATCCTAACGGACGAAAACAAATTATTTTTTAACGAATTTCATTTGAAAATGAATGGTGTACCAATGAAATTTGGAATTGATGAATGAAATTTCTATTTAGTACGAAACCATTCGTATGAAATGGTGCACATGTCTATCAACTAATCCAATAAGTGAATCCTTGCAGTAGTCTACGTTGTCTTAAAATGGTAAATTAGTCTTCTTTCTTCTACAACTCATTGACTAGTCCTCATGAAATCAGTTGCACTTAGTAATGAACTCATCTCCAATCATTAACAACAAAGTTGATATCGGATGCAACTACTTGAATATATTAGATCAGAAAAAGAATGCAATGGTTTAATTCATATTCCACTATTTGAACATTTCAAGCAATTTCTTAAACAGTGGCTATATTTTTAAAGGGGTCTATTAACTAACGTCCAAGTTGCCTGTGCCAAATGGGTAAAGCCATTCAGTACAGTATCTGGTCATTCGGACTGCAAATGCCAGACATGGTTCTTCAAAGCCTATTTAGCCACATATTACATCATATCATGCTACTGAAGCTGTCTAAGAGAAGAAGAAGGAATGAGTCAAATGATCTCATAGATCTGGAAGTACTAGAAACTCACAAAGTCGATAAGCCTTGAAGATGTAGGATCTATGGTACAATATGGATATGACTGTCCAGACACCACTTGAGAGGCCTGTGTATAGAATGGACTTTATTGGTATAGTTGGAAAGTACACAGTAAGGCACACACCATGACACCAATACAAGAAGGAACATTCTTACATTCTTAATGTTATTATTTAATAATATATGTTTGAAGAGCGTGCCAGCTGCTCTGAGTCAACATTAACCCTGGAGATATACATAACCACTCAATTCCCGAATTGTAATGTTTCATGTATATTTAAAAGATGTTTAGAAAAAACATTTGCATTTTAGAGATTAAGTACCAATGAAGACATATCAAGGGGGTCAATGCCAGACATTCCTCTTGGTGATGGAGTTCTGGTTGAAACAGCTGGTGCCTCATCTCAAGGGACCTTACTGTTCTAACAGAATAAATCTACCAAACATACTTTACATGTCGTATACGATTATAGTGACTAATGTTTGTTAATATTTAATCAACTAATATTTATATCACTAATGGGAGAATACAGGGCCTACAACCAGTATATAGAATGGAAAAATTTTTTTACAAACTTTCTTCGCACAAGTCTTCTGAAATGAATTGTCCTCTACTTGGTGATTAATCTGTTAGTATTTTCTATGAGATAGAACCAAATTACACTGATTCTTAAAGAAAACTATTGGGGAAAGGGTGGTGATTAGCCAGCATCAATGTGCCCATCTTTAATAAATAAACATATGATTATAGAGCATTTTTGTGTATTTAGCTATATTTTCACAAAGCCAGAAAACAATGATTGCAACCAAAAGCAGATAGATGCCATAGGACATGTTTACCTTGTGTTGTTAGTTTTAGCTCAATTACATTATGAATATTAGTTATAGAGTATGACTTTATTTTCTGACTAACCTTATATATACGTTTTATTGTAATTATTTTCTGTTTTTCGTCTATTCTACATTTTTTTTACTATAGATTTTATTATGCTTGTGCTACATCTGGCCTTTTGTATATGTCTACTGTTTTAAATATTAGGCTTAGACAGTGGTCTCTGCTAAAGAACCAACTCAGTTCAATTAACCATCACTCACAGACATCACAAACTGTGTCGAGTTTGAAAGCAGAAATACGAACGCAATAGTTAGTTTTGTTTAACTTTTATCTTTTGAATGTACCTGAATGGCTTAAATTAGTCATGTAAACCACTCTATTTTGATTTCCATTTGATGTCCCCTTTAACCCTTTAAGTACCGTATTTATCGGCGTATAACATGCACTTTTTCTCCCTGAAAATAGGGGGAAAATCATGGGTGCGTGTTATATGCCGATATCCCATATTTACTTACCTGTCTTGAAGCGTGGGCCGGTGTTCAGCGCGCACCGCGGTACTGGAACTTCAATTTCAGGTTCCGGTTTCCGGCGGGACTGAAAGGAAGTGTGCACACTTCCTTTCAGTCCCGCCGGTACTGGAACTTCAATTTCAGGTTCCGGTTTCCGGCGGGACTGAAAGGAAGTGTGCACACTATTGTGTGCACACTTCCTTTCAGTCCCGCCGGAAACCGGAACCTGAAATTATAGTTCCAGTACTGCGGTGCGCGCTGTGAAGCCGGCCCACGCTTCAAGACAGGTAAGTAATTATGGGACAAGAGGGAAAGTGCACTAGGGGACACTATGGGAGGGGGTGGGAATACTATGGGAGGGGGGGGGAGAATACTATGGGAGGGGGGAACACTATGGGAGGGGGGGAAGAATACTATGGGAGGGGGGGACACTATGGAAAGGTTGGGGAACACTATGGGATGAGGGGGGGAACACTATGCGAGGGGGTGGAGAATACTATGGGGGGGAAGAATACTATGGAACATGCAACTTACATATTTCCTTTACAATAAATAAAATAAATTTATTTGCACTTGTGGAATCTAACCACAGAGGTTTTAAAGGTATTTGTTCTGTAAATTGCTAATATTGTTATTATTATATAAATGTTATTGAATAGCCCAATACACCTGGTAGATAGTCATTGTTAAATGCTGTTAGATATGAATTAGCATATCATTTTCATGTTAATCGGCAAATGTTTCCCAGAACCACGAAGGTCTATATGTGTAAATTGCACATGAATGATATATGTAATATATAATGTATAAAAGACAATTGAAACTACAATCCATCAGTAAAATGATTAATACGATTTAGAATAGCAAATGCGTGTGTTCATCATGAACAATTGTTCTAGATATTATTGTTAGAATTAAATTTATAAAAACACGTGTTATTCAGGGCTGTATCCATGGATATGTTGATCATCCGTGGCCTCTGAAATCCAAAGTAGTTAATACAAATAAAAAGACAAAGAGAAAGCTAAATGACAATCCAAGGTAACAAATTTTACAGTAAACCTATGAACAAAATAATGAAATAATAAAATATGGATTTTTTTTTTTCACAAAGAAACACATAATACAAAATCTTTCTCAAAGGGGAACTAGCTTTTGTTGTAATTTATTTTAACAGGATACTCCATTTTCTCTCAAATGTTTATTAAAGATTTAGAAAATAACATTATACACTAATTCTTACAAGTCACAGACAGGTGAAACATTGAATCAGGAGCAGAAACATTGTTTAAAGGAACACTGTAGCATTAGAAATACATATGTATTCCCAACGCTACAGCCCTGATGCCCCTTATCAATTAGGTCACCCCCCGTGTAAAATAAAAATAAAATAAAAAGTAAATAAAAATAAAAATAAATACTTACCTTTTCTCGAGTCTGATGGGCCAGTCCAATGCTCCTCATTGAGAAGCAATAGGGACCTTAGGCATATGAGTGGTGCTCGCCATGAGGCTTCTAAGATTCTGCCATAGAGAATAATTAAATACAATGTTTCTCATTATAGCCAGCTATGACGGCACTGGGTATGCGCGCATGATGTCAGGATATGAGAACTGGGAAGTAAGATCTCCAGCTCTCATACCCAGAGGGCATGGAAGCCTGGCTTGAAGCTGTGCTTCTAACCCTTCTTATGTAAACTAAAGGATTTGGGGGAGCTGGAGGAGGGGGCGGGGGGGCAGGACTGCAGGCACTATAACAACTTCAATAAAATGAAGTTGTTAAAGTGCCCGCAGTTTCCCTTTATTTTCTCTCTCTAGGATTTCTCAGTGTAGACTGCCAAGTGCCCAGTGCCTTCTGAAGATAAAACAGCATTATATTTATGAAGGCATTCTTATAGCGCCTTTTTAATCCACATTTTTTATAATACATCCATTAAAGGGACACTATAGGCACCCAGGCAACTTTAGCTCAATGAGTGGTCTAGGTACAGTGGTAATGCTTACATTGCAGGATTAAAATGTCTCTAGTGGCTGTCGACCTGTCAACCACCGGAGATGCTTCCGCTAAGAGATCCGAGATTGAACTCATTGGAGGAACGCATTTTGGTTGTGCATGTGCTTTGAATCTACAATGCTACTCCATGAGGAGCATTGGATTAGATGACAGAGAAGCACTGGAGCAACGTTGCGGGAGGAGGTGTCCCTACATGGACTAGATATCAGCACTGGAATTATGGTGCGCAATACCCTTTTTCAGTTAATATTTGTATTTGGGGGCTGAATCTAGATACAGGGGAGAACATATAATTAAGTATACAGGTTTATATTCCTAACTATATATTGTTTCTTTAAAACTATTAAAAAGTATCAACCAGTCAAAAAATGTTTAAAAAAATAAAGTTTAACCCATTCACAGTTTAGCGTCTCAAAGATATGAATTACATAAATTTTACCTATTGGCATTGAGGTATTTTGATGCAAGAGTGGGCAAAGCACGGCTGCATTTAAAGGCAGCATATGGCTAAACCACCATAGTGCTATTTGAGATATGTGTTTCTTCTTTGTAGCCTTGAAAGCTTTATGTTGGAAAGATTTGTGTATTTTTTTTATACATTTTCTATAATGGCAAATAATTTAAGGAGAGCAATTTTCAGGTACTTCCCATGATTTGTTTTTAATGTATGTTTCTAATTATGATCAGGAACCTTGGGCTCAAAATGTATTGAGATTCACAGGTACCACACTTTATAAGATAAAAGATGACATGATGTTAATTAAGCAGTAAGACTGCTGCGCTGCATATGTAATGCAGAATAAAATATTATTTCTTATGTATTACAATATGGCAAGATTTACAGATAAAATGATAATTTGAGTAGTGGTGGACATAGCGTAATATGATCATATGGCATGGTTAACGGAACACTTTGGGCAACATAACTAATCCATCTCTTTGAAATGATTGTGAAATCCTTTGGTTCACTGTAAACTGTTCACTCACAGTTAAATGATACATTCATCAGTTGCAGCAGTGTCCTTTCAGAGCTTCAAATGGGCAAACTCAGTGATGATGGGGTCCTGCGATAGGCTTAGAGCGTCACGTGAGTGTTCTTCTCAACCTGTCCCTGCCACCCATTGCATTTACAGATTGGTTTGGGCTAGACTTGGAAATTCGTTTTGTTCCAGACTGCAATTCATGTAAATTTGGACCGGTTGAGTGATCAACGAATCTCCGAACTCTAAACCAAAATGTTGATAAATCAAAATGGACAATAGGCAAGCATGTTGTTTTTTTTTTTTTTGTTTTATTATGGATGTGACACCAAAAAAAGAGACGATTGATGGGAAAAAAAATAATGGATTAAAATCAATATTTATATATTTTTATATTTATTATCTATATGGTTTATAAATATAGATTTTTACTATTGCTCTATTAGTTACTTTGTTCTCATTTGATTTGTGAATCAAATGGTGGGGAAAATTTGTTTTTCAGTGTACTGCTAAATATATGCATAATATTTATATTATGTACATTACATATTTTGCAGTGTTGGTCCATTTTTATGTCCTTTTTTGTTTGTCTGATTCATTTTCTGAATCTTTTTGTGTAAAAAAAAAAGCTGAAGTGGACCGTCTGAAACTAATTTTTCTCCATGCACAAGTCTAGTTTGGACCATATCAATCCTTAACCTGAAATGGTGGTAGTGATAGGCCTGATACGAAGTGGCAGGAACCCTAGTTTGACATTAAACCGGAAGTAAAAGGTTTTATATTGAAGTGAGGAATGGCACCAGGCAGTGCAGCATTCATAACAACTTCAAAGGAACGATGTGACTAATGATGCTCATAGTAGTCCTTTAAATCCTTTGAAACTTCATCAAAGACAGACATTTGTATGTAGCCTTAAAAGATGTAAAAAACATGTTTTGTTATATTTTTGCATAAAGTTATGCAATTTCTTTATATTATGCATGTTGCAGGAAGCGCATCCTATTTCTAAGTTTTTAATATAGAACAGCAAGTTTTCTGTTTTTTGTTTTTTTAAATCTTACAAGTTAACCCTGCTAAGCATTTGAGCTACAGTTTCGGCTGAGACGGAGATTTCATTTTTACTCAACTGACCTAAAGTTTTGTTAATTTCCCATAATTCACTATTTAGTCAATAGACTTCTCAGTTGAAATACTTTGAGAATGCACTCCCTTGCACGAGCTTGTTTTTCATGAGTGGCTGCCTGCATCACGTCAGCTAGCAAAGGACTGAGGACATCCCTTCTGCCCACTCCATCTGTGTTTCTTATTGCAATAAAAACCTAAAATGAAACCTCCAGATGGAAAAATGTTGGTTCCAAGGTTTCCAGGATTTTGGCCAAAACATTGCACAGATGAATTAAATCTACACTTAGATATTTCATGATGAAAATGCAGGGACACATTTACTAAAATAACTCCTGTTTGGTTAGGATCAACATTTATATGTCTTTTTTTAGCTGATATATTCTGTCTGGAAAATGAAAAAAAAAAAAGAGATCCCTACTTGCTTCCCTCCCAATCCACCACCAAATGTTAAAGTATGGTTAACTTAATATATATTACTAAATAAGATAAGTTTGTTGGATTCTCGTTAGGAGTAAAAACAGTGGCATCAACGCCTACAAAGACATAATAGTGTGAGATAAAAGAGTATATTGACTGTTATTGGTAATTGTTCTACCCAAAGTGAGAGAAAAGTGAATGTCTGATGTGCATTATATTATGAAAATATTCCAAATATACCATTTACCCTTAATATGTGCCAAACTGCTTTATACCTTCTGAGCAATTCTAAAATGCCTTTGATAAGTCTATATTAACTATACCCTTCTAACCTTTCTAACTGAAACATGCAATTCTTCAAAGCAAATTAAGTAAACACATGATAAATGCCCTCCAGTTATCATTGATAAAGGCACAGGGTCCCGAAACGTCTGTACTTTGGGTGCTCTTTAAATAAACTTGGGCTGCACTAGTGGGCCCCTATAACTAAGCTGCGCTTTGTGGATGAATACTTTGGATGGCTATATTTGAAGTTCATGATTTACATTCCATACTGATAAAATATCACGTTCTTGATCAACTGCTCAAATTGGCTATTTAAATTAAATACCCTCAATGCCTCTACAGCTATCATTTTTTAACAAGATTAAGGAAAAATTAGTTGATCTAACTATCTTCCACAATGCCATGTCAACTACAGGACATTAGAATACAATAATGAAAAACAACAACTTGGCATGCCGATTGAAGGAGACAATATATTTTAAAGAGGCTCAAATACACTATACAAAGTATACTATATACAATATATACAATACATTAATTTACTAATATACTAAGTTAAATTACATTAAAGGAACACTTGCTGTTAGTTGTGGTAAAGATAGATATTCAGATAGGCAAGAGTAGCAAGTTTATTGATTCCATCTTATGATTTACAACACAAAGAAGGAAACAGAAGCTACAATAAAATGTTACAAACAATAATAAAATTCCATGGAATTCCTGCTAGTAACTGAAATATTTAAGGTTTCTGAAGTTTCATATAAATGTTTCCTATCTTAAATTTCATTATTTACCTTTAATGTCATTCCAATGTAGAGTCCCATGAAAATGTATGTACAGCTGCTGGATCGGCATGATCGGATCCTTAACCAACGCATGAAATTATATATTTTCAACTTGGAACCTGCATGGCAGTTAGGGGCAAATGGAGGTTTAAAACCTCCATTGTTGTAATATGGGGGTCTTATTTGCTAACGCATTTTGACAAAAATTTTCTTAAATCTGGTGCTTTGTGAACCTTCTGAATCCACCAATTTTAAACCTGACACAGAATGCATCCAAGAGATTGCTGCACATTCACTTAGAGAGAACAAAGCAGTTTAGAAAATATTTAGAAATGCCAATGGATAAAGTGTGGTACCTGTCCATACGGATAAAGTCTGGTGTTTAGTATATAATCCCGTCATTGTTTTAGTGAACAACATGTGAATTATTTATAAAAAAATGTTAATAATTTAATTGATAATGCTCATCTGTAAAAGTGCCTAACAGACAGTGGGGAAGCTCACTATAATCAGGCCCGGACTGGCCATCGGGAACACTAGGCACATGCCTGGTGGGACGCGATGGCCCCGGCCCGAGACCGGTCGGTCTATGCAGGGCTGACGCTATCCGAGCTCTGGCCCCGCTGTGTTCCATGCTGTCAAACGTGGCAGCCAGCAGGGAGAGAGGGAGGGAGACAGCCAGGAGAGGAACCCGGTGGAGACAAGTTTCAAGCAAACAATGCAAGCATTTTATTAAATTTAGGGTGCGCTAAATAAAATAAAGGGAGATGAAAAAGTCTTTAGGTACAATGTGGACCTTGAGTGAGTGTTCTTAGGTTCCTTCTTTGGGATCTCAGTAGTCGAATATGGAATACAAAAGCAGAGAGGGGAGACCAATAGTGCAAAACCGTAATGTGGAAAGGATCACGAACAACACAGACGTGGAGAAGTGCCAACTTACAATTTAAAGAGCTAAGCCCAGCTCTAGGTAAAACAGCATACAGTGGTATTTAGTACTCCCCACATGTAGGATATTGCTGGACAATTGGAGGTGTCTTCACAAGATTCTTTACACCATCCCAGATTCTTTACACCATACCATTTATACCATCTTTACACCACCCCTTCCTTTCAGGTGTGCAGCTCTATCCCCCCTTGTGATCAGTACTGTAGCGCTGTTCCCCTCCCTTTCTATTTACTACATGTTATTACATTTGCTTGCACTTTTCAGAACAAATACAGGGCCCTTTTCTCATGCCCTGGAAGAGCATTTAACCAACATGCTCACTTTGAGATGGGGCGCGCTTGTCATTGGGGATGACAAAACACACCCTATCTGGCCCAACCTCCTTTTCAGTGGGCCGCTGTGAATAAAAAATGCCCGGGACAAATTTTTTCCCTAGTCCAGCCCTGACTATAATGTTATGGGCTGGAGACATTTCTGTCCTAAGATTTCTTACACTGAATCTTAATTTTTCAGTAAAATCGGTAATTTCATAAATGTATGTATATATAAATATATATATATCTTAAAATGCTTGTAAGATCAAAATGTAACATTTCCTGTGCAGGTACACTAGTTACAACTACCTCTTAATTAAGTAATATAATAGCTGATCCTGTCCCTTTATAAAGTAACCCACAGCTTTAATTATTTACATTTACAATGATGTACTTGAAACCAAAGCTCGAAAGCTGCTAGAATGGCAATGGATAATTGCACTACCTACAGCCACACAAATAATACAAAATTAATGCGGAAAAAAAAACCTTATATACATGATTTTATATTCTAATAAATCTAGGCCAACAATCGAATACATTCTTGCAAGAACAGCAAACATTACCTATTAAATTCCCTGAACTAGATTTACCTGGGCAAGTAAATAAGAGATATGCATTAATGTTCCAAACCTTTCAATACAGGTTTCGTCCAAATTTAACTCCTTATAAGTAATACATAAAATATGTACTTGATTTTCACTACGTCATTGTATAAGCAATGTGAATTTTCACGATATTCCATTATAAAACGATAAAGATTTTTTTTTCTAAATGGAATATGGTGATATTTATGAATAATGATGAGAAACTATATTTACACATTACTTTCCACAATACAATTTTTTTTTGGGCCACTTGTTTGCAAATATACATTTGCAGTCAAGGGGTTAATACGATGTAGATGAGTGCGTCTTTCATTTACTCAACAGGAAAAAAAAAGCACTTTTGCGAACTCAATGCTCACATTCCATGTGGAAACAATGACCTGATTGTATTTCTTTTATGTAACAATATTCACTTTCTTTCTAATAGCCGTGTGTATAATTGAAATGCCAGATGTCTTGTCTGTAAAGTTGAAGAAAGTTGTCACACAGGTCTATAGGCTGGCAATTCTCATAATAAATACAGTCAAGCTGCTTAGTCCATTAACACAGTTTTTATGATATATCGATGTCTACGGTTTATTTCACATTTTCTTTACAATTGTTTAGAAGCAGATTTACATATTTCCAGGAATCTTTCAGAATTAAAGCGGTAAAACACTCAAGTCATTACAAGCTATTGGCTTATTAGCCATTATTGCTTCAATTAGCAATTTAAAACAGATCTGTAATGTTCAGATGACCTGCTAATGGATTTAAATGCTTTCAAATATTAATGCTTTTTTCTCTAGCCCAAATCCTCTTTTCCTGGAACAGTCACCACAGCTACAGGCAGAGAAGCTGGCACTATTTGTTGCATTAGGTAGAGAGGATCGTACTTAATGAAATGAATACTTAGTAATACACAATGCATATTAGCGCCACAAAATAATTTCTCATTGATTTTTACATATGAAGTCAGTGATTCAATTTACTTCAACAATTTGTGTGTTGTAATGTCAATAAGACAGGAAAGATTAGCGCTGGAAACAAAGAAATGCAGCGATTAAACATACAATGGAAACGCAATCGACTTTATTGTATTCAGATGAAAAGGAAATTTTACATGACAAATTTACCTTGCCTCATTTGTATTGAATTTGAAGAAAATGTGTTTATAAAATATCACATAATTTCTTTTCATGAATATTTTGATTTCTTACATAATATTGTAAATTTATACATATTTTTTTCTCAAAATAATAGTTGAATTTAAATCGCATAATCTATTTAAAAAGATTTATTACATTGTGTGTATATATATATATATATATATATATATATATATTTATACATAGCATGTGATTCAAATCACACACACACACACACACACACTACATTTTGTAACATATATGTGTGTGTGTAATTTGAATCAATTAATTAATAGGTGTCATTTGATATAAAAAAGGCAGTATTAATATTAATATACAATACAAGAGTACAACATATTGTTATGTAACTAAAACATATAACTGAAATACATTTAAAAATCAAATAGAACAAAAGTAAAAAAAAAAAAAGAACATTACGTCTCATTAGTAAGTAATTTTTTAATGCTTGGCCCTTTAGAACCGTCAGCCATGAAATGAATATGCAAATAGGCTATTAACCAATGGTCCATTAAGAACTTTATCATGAACAGGATATTGTTTTATTATACCAAGTGATGTGCAAGAAAATACACCCTTGGACAGTGTTTACAAATATATTAGGAATTACAAAGCTAAAGTGGAATACGTAAGAATCATGTATGATATACGTAGACATGGCCTCTTACCATTTTATAGCATTTTAGATAATAGTACTGTTACAAATGGATTTAAAAACATATAAGGGAGATAGACAAACATATATTACAAATGCATTTACAACTGTATGAACATATGTAATGCATAGCAAAGGATCAGTTCATTATAATCAATCTTACTTTTCTTTATCTCCTCTCCAGCACTGGTCCTCAATGGGCTTATAAACTACTTCTATGTCAGACCTCATTTGTGGGACATTTGTGAGAGATTGTAACAGGGTTATTTACTAAAGTGATAATTCAAGGTGAATGTAAGGCCAGAGTAGCCAAACTGAAAGCATAACTGACTTTTCCAGTTTGACTAGTTTGAGCTTAAATCTGAAATGCACTTTGAATTCATCTGAATTCTCACATTAGTGAATAATCCTGTAAATGTAATTTCAAAGTGCATTTCAAATTTAAGGTCAAACTAGTACATATATATATATCTACAAGGTTTGTTAAGTACATTTACTTATTTTCATAACTACATAACTACATCAGCATCAATGACAACTGTATGTAGGATGTTTTTCATAAAAAGATTTGCACAGAATATGAAAGACACATAGAACACAGAATGCAAACAGAAGTGTGGTGTGTTTTTGTTGTTGTTACAATGGTCACTGTGTATGAGAGATGCTTGGCAATTTACTGGATATGGATTCATTAGTGATGTTGGCATTGGTAGTGTCAGATTGTCCCTCAAGCACTGTAATAATTAACAGGGTAGATGGACACTCTTAACAGACTAACAATTTAACTATCCATTGTTGGAAATAATATGGCTTATGGCAGAAAAACAAATCAAATAATTCTAGTTTTATTCAAAATCTTAACTAGACTTTGTGACTTTTTTAATTTGCTCAGAGCCCTTCTGCAATTAGATTCCCTAGCCTTTCAATTCACTTTTCATCGTCAAACGTTTTATCCTGGAAAACATACAAATCCCTGTTAAAGAGATTGTTAGACTTGCTGTGATTTTTTTCCCTATCACCATGCACAACTATTAAGTAGTGATGACTGGTTTTTGAATTTGCACCAGGAACATTAGGCTGCAAGTCTTATTTTCGTGTTGTCTGACCACAAAATCTTTTTACAGATGTCTGAAGTATCATATGAGAACTGCAAGTGTATGGTAATAGTAGGTTATTTTAAAGATTGTTCATTGCCATTGGTATATAGACATTGCTTTGGAGTATGCTTTCAACGTATGCCAAGTGACTACTGTCTCAGGAACAGAAATCTACAATTATTTGTTCTAAAATTGCAACTCTACTCTAAACATTTTATTTCATTAAGCATATCTGGAACAGTGTCTTCTTTCAACATTTATCAGACAGATTATTGTTAAAACATTCTAACATTGAGACCAGTTATTCTCATTTTATTACTCCTATAGGAAATTAAAAAACGGTGTTGATATGGTTATGTCCCCCTTTCATGTCCTCTTGTGAAATTAAGACTAGATTGTGTGTGACCGAAACAGCAAGTACCTAAAAGTTAGACCATTATTTGCGATGGAAAAAAATATCACCGGTTCTGAATTTAAGATTTTTCTATTAACCCCTTAAGGACAGATGACGGATATATTCCGTCATGATTCCCTTTTATTCCAGAAGTTGTGTCCTTAAGGGGTTAAAGCTGTTAAAGTCTCGTTTTGTAAGCCAGTTACCTGCTCACTATTCAATATCTCATGAATAATGTTAACAATCATCATTTACAGAAAACATTAACATGCATGGTACAAAAAGGTTGCACATTAAATTATTAAGTCTTCCCAAGAAGAGGAGGGGGGATGACGTAGGACGTGGGACGGCGCACGGAGGCACGCCGCGTCTCGCGGGTTTTTTTCCTTGGCCGGAAGATGGGAGACACTGAGCAGAGCGGGGCGTTGTGAGGGAAGACGCCTGATTTGCTTTCCGCTGCGGTTGGCGGTACTGGGCGAAGCGGTGTTGCTGAGCGGTTGCTGAGCGGTCGAGAGAGAAGACAGGTCCCAAACGCTTATTTTTCTAAGTGGAAAACTAATTCCGTCCGCCCAGTGACTGCTGGAAAAGAGTGATGGGAGTGATGGGAGTGACCCCCCAGGACACTTAAACGGAGAAGTGGATAAGTATACCGGCTGGTTTGCTATATATATATGCTACATGTATGCTATATCCACGTATTAGCTAACAGAGCTTATATATCACCCAGTCACTCAGTCACTAAGTGTACATTAAGGTCCATATTCAGGTTTTATACCCTACTACGTATTACTATTTACTACTATTGCACTACTATCGCAGTAATTGATATCCTTATCTTCCTTTAATCATTTACTAAGAACTATTAAGATTTAAAGGAAACCTTACTGAGAAAAAAATATAGGAACATAAAACAAAAAAAAAAATATATAAAAAAAATATATAAAAAAAAAAAAAAAAAAAAAACAGAGAAAGAAATAGAACGCTAATAGAAAGAGAAAGTGAAAGAGAAGGGAAAGAGAGGAGGAATAAATGGCCTCAAAAAAAAACTCAGAAGGTAAACAGAATTTAAAAAGAACTGCTAAAAAACAAGAACCAGCTATAGAAAGGAGGACTTCAGGTTTTTTCTCTCCCCAATTAAACAAGGGGAGTAGTACTAAATCTATACAAGAAGAATCAATACCTATATTGGACCCCAAAGAGACTGAGATAGACAAAACTTTGTCAGATAGCTCATGGGAAGAAAACGTATCTATCACTGCCGGTTATTTATCCAAATGCCTGGAGATCCAATTTGAGAAAATAAAAGAAGAAATAAACCTGCAGTCTAGAGAAATAAAAAATGAGATTCTAAATATAGGAAGAAGAGTGGTATTGTTAGAAGAGAAGACGGACCAAATAAATATACAACAAAAAAACAATACGGATAATATAAATAAATTGGATGAAACTCTAGAGACCCTGAAAAAGAAGATTACGGATTTAGAAGATAGATCTAGAAGACAAAACCTCCGAATTAGGGGGATCCCGGAGACTGTTGTAAATGCAAATCTAGAAGACTATTGTGTAGAGTTTTTTTTGTTTCTGGGGGTTAATTCAGATAACGGCACAAGCGGCATTGAAAGATGTCATAGAATTTATAAACCTGGTAACGTACCAGAACAAGCCCCGAGAGACACAATTATTTGCCTACAATCATTCCGTTTCAAGACGCAAATTATGAAGGCAATGACAACAAAAGACCTGAAGGGGTCAATCTTCCATCAAATTAAGATTTTTCAAGATCTCTCATACCAGACCAGACTTCAAAGGAATTTTTTTACCAATCAGACAGAGGTCCTTAGAAAAAATGCAATTAAATATGCCTGGGGATTTCCGACACGTATAAACCTAACACATAATAACCAAAGACTGACCTTTGATAAACCGCAGAAATTAGAACAATGGCTACTAGAAGGGAATTTAAAATAAGTTATTGCACAAGGTATTTTTTTTTTTTTTTTCCCTCGCACACATATAACACAACATAAAACAAATAAATTAGGATTAATGCTACACTAGAGGCCATAGAAATGTAAAGAGTGGTCCTACACTATTAAGCTAAATCTCTCCTGAAAACTAAGAAAAATGGGGGAAAGAAGTGATAAAGGGAAGAAAAGAGAAGGGAAAAGAGGGAGAAAAAAGGGGGAGAAAAAAAAAAGGGGAAAAAACTAAAATAGATAAAAGAACAGGAGTGTTTATATTAACCACAATAATAATAAGTAAATACACGATATATTAGAGGTAATTTGATAGAAAGATTATGACACAAAATAAAGGTAATACCTTGGATTTAAAGGTATATTAAAATATAAAATACACTAAATACACTAAAAACAATTTTTTGGGTTTAATTAAAAGGCTATTTAGATCAAATAAAGGGAGAAAGAAAGAAAAAGAAAGAAAAAAAACTAATGAAATGGGAATAAATATCAGAAGTAACTTTATAGAAATATTTTGATATAAAATAAATGCAAATAAATGTAATATTTGAGAAACAAAGATATATTAAAATTCTAAACTTACACTAAAATTTAACGAAAGAGCTATTTTGGCAAAACAAGAAACAAAAAAATAAGAAAAAAAAAAGTATGAAATGGGAATAATTATTTTTTTTTTTTTTTTTTTTTTTTCCCTCTGGTATTATTTTTATCCACTACACCCGTCCGGCCAAGGAGAAACTCTAGCTCGCAGATCTCGACACTTTTTCTTTTCTGCGAGCATAGAGTATGGGGACATTTTCGACGTCACTGATTAGAGAGTCTGTGTCGTTTTTGGATTGTTGTTTTCTCTCCCTGTGTTTTTGGCAGGGCTTCCCCCCGAAGGCTATGGGAGGCCTAGGTAGGGAGGAACACAAGGGAGGGAATAGATACATAGTTTTTTGCCTAGTAAAAGGCAGACATTGTACGTTTTATGTTGTGTTTTATATGTTTGTTAGTACAGATGGTGAACTTATCAGTCCTCGAAGGAAAAGAAATAGGATACATAAAATAAAATGAGGCTAGCGACGATTAATGCACAGGGGATAAACTCACAATTTAAAAGATATACAATCCTTGAGTTTCTCAAAAAAGAAAAAATCCAGATTGCAGCCCTACAGGAAACCCACTGGAGAACGCAAGATAAAAACAATCTTAAATCTAAATTTTTTCCTACTATAATTAGTGCCTCTATGAGCCAAAAAAAGAAAAGAGGAGTAGCCTTCTTATTTTCTAGGAATATATCATTAAAAATTATATACCAAGAAATTGATTTGGAAGGCAGATACATTATATTAGTAGCAGAAATTAATAATCAAAAATATACGTTAGTGAACATATACGCACCAAATCAATCACAAATTGCATTTATTAAAAAAGTACTTAATAAAACTGAACGCGTGAAAATGGGCCGAGTTATGGTTATGGGAGATTTTAACTGCGTACCCGATATTGAGATAGACCGAAGTTCTAAAACAAAAACCAGTAACTATGGAAACTTGAAGATGACTGCTAAAAAATTTTCAGAATTAATTAAACAAGCCCAACTTTTAGATTATTGGAGGATATTTCATACGAAGGAAAAGGATTTTTCCTGTTTCTCAAAAGCTTTCTGCTCATATTCTAGAATTGATCTCTTTTTGGGGGACAGAAACTTAGCGAGCCAAATTAAAAAGGTTTTTATAATAGCCACTACATGGTCAGATCATAATCCGGTCATCCTAGATATAAAAGAACAACATCAAAGAACAAGAGCTGACTGGAAAATGAAAGACTGGTTACTTAAAAATGAAGACAATCTTAAACAAATCAAAGATACAACAGATTATTTTTTCAAAGAAAACAGAAACAAAGATGTCTCTCCAGCAATGACTTGGTGTGCTTATAAATCAGTAATAAGGGGCCTTTTTATAAGCTTAGCAGCAAAAGAGAATAAATTAAATAAAAAAACGGCAAATTTAGCTGAATTGTACATAAAACTAGACAATTTACTTGAACAAAATAAAAATAAACCATCTCGGAGTATTACTAATGAAATTATAGACACTGAAAAATTAATTAATGAACACCTTATGACAAAGGCTAATAATGCGTTGCATTACTTAAAACAGAAATGGTACTACACCGGAAATAGAGCAGAAAAACTAATGACGAACAGAATAAAAAAAGAAAAATCGAAAAGAATCATCACCAAAATTATTGATAATGGAGAGACTATCTTGAGACCTGAAAAAATAGCAGAAGCCTTCAAAAATTACTATCAAGATCTATACAATATTAAAGATCCTACCGAAACGGCGAACATTAGTGCATTTCTCGAGAACATAAAGAGTCCAAAAATTTCACAAATACAACTGCAGGAGCTTAATAAAACTTTTCAAGAAGAAGAACTGATTTTCTGTATCAACAAATTAAAAAATAATAAATCCTCTGGTCCAGATGGATTTGATAACCTTTTTTACAAATTGTTAGGAAATAATATTAAAACGGACCTAATTGAAGTTTTCAATTCCTTTGTTACACCTAATGGCATTCCGGCAGAATTGTTACAAGCAAATATAGTGCCTATCCTTAAACAAGAAAAGGATGCAGAGAAGATAAAGAATTATCGTCCAATCTCATTGTTGAATACCGACATTAAAATATACTCTGCTATGATAGCAGAACGTTTAAAAAAAATTATATCAGAAATAATAAACAGAGACCAAGTCGGGTTTGTCCTGGAGAGGTCTTCAACCCATAACATCAGAAGATTGATTGACATATTGGATTCCGCTTGGACCACTGGAACTCCCATGTTGACCCTGTCCTTAGATGCTGAGAAAGCATTTGACAGGGTCAACTGGGAGTTCATGAGACAAACACTACAGCGATTTGGATTGGAGGGAAGACTTCTTGAGAACATTTTTGCCCTATACACTGGCCCAACAGCAAGAATAAAGGGGAATGGCTTTAGCTCAGAGTGGTTCCCATTATCTAATGGAACACGACAGGGGTGTCCGCTATCCCCCTTACTCTATATAATCTCATTAGAACCTTTGGCATCTGCCATTAGACAAGAAGAAAACATCTCGGGTTTTGACCATAAGAAAGAAAACATAAAAATAAACCTTTACGCAGATGATGTGATCATAACTTTAGAAAATCCGTTACAATCAATAACACAGCTCATGACAACTATAGAAAAGTTTTCACAGGTTTCTGGCTACAGATTAAATACAGATAAATCAACTATTTTGGCGAGTAATGTAAATATGGAAGAAAAAAAAGAGATAAAAAAGAGGTTTGACTTTACTTGGATTGAAAAATCATTTAATTATTTGGGAATTAGCATCTGTACAGATCCAAGCAAAATTGTTGAGATTAATTTCCTCCCATTACTTCTAAAAATGAACAAGCTATTAAAAGATTGGAGAAATCTGGAATTCTCCTGGTGGGGCCGTATAAATATAGTTAAATCCTATATTCTACCAAAGTGGTTATACCTATTCAGAATGCTTCCTTTGAAGGTACCCGACAGCTGGCTATCACTTATTCAACAATCCTTCTCTAAATTTATATGGCAATCAAAGAAACCTAGGCTGGCAAGAAAATTCTTGGCGATTAAACAAGCAAATGGAGGAGTAGGACTTGCGCTGATACAACAATACTATCAAGCGAGTACTCTCTCTCATTGCATTATCTCACAACATACAGAGTCTAAACATGAGAGATGGTATGCAATAGAAAAAAAAATGTCATATAATAAAGATCTGTCTACCCTTTTTTGGTTGACGCAAAAAAAGAAAGATAACTGCCAACCATGTTCTGAAAGTATAGTGTTACAAAATATTGGAGAAGCATGGAACAAAATAAGAAAAAATATGGGTCTTAACAATCGTATCATTAACACTTTACCAATTCTAATTTTGGAAAACAATATAGAAGATCTAAATTTAAAAAATTGGGCCAAAGCAGGTATTCAAAATTTAGAAGACCTAATGATTGGATCAAATCTTAAATCATTTGAACAATTAAGTACAGAATTCGCTCTTCCAGAAAAAGAAAAATATAACTTCATAAGGATTAACAGTTACTTAAGCAAAGTACTAGATAAAGAACATTCAGAAGTTAAATGTAAGTTATGTCATCTGCTGAAAGCGAATGACACGAAAAATCTATTAAAAAAGTGTAATTCGATACTAAGACTCGAGGAAGAAGATCTTATTTTTCCGGCCATTGAGAAATGGGAGAAAGATTTGAAAATAAAGAAAAAATTGGAAAAAAGCGACTGGAAAAAAGCTTGGGTGTCTGTGGTTAAACATATTAAATGCTTAAATTTAGTTGAGTTACATTTTAAGATTATAAATAGACTGTACCTGGTCCCAAGTCGCATGAATAAAATGGATCATAACATATCAGCTATTTGCTGGCGGTGTGATAGTGCGACGGGAGACATGTTACATATCTGGTGGAGCTGTCCCTTGATAATAGAATTTTGGAAAATGTTTATAGGCAAAATCCAAGAAATAATCGATACTAAAATACCCTTGTCTCCAGAATTATTTATACTACACTTAAATCTTAGCCAATATAATATGGATTTTCAATACTTTCTTACTCATGCGCTAATAGCGGCAAAGATCTCTATAGCTAGAAGATGGAGAACTAATAGTATACCAAATTGGGAAACCATAAAAAATCAGTTAACCTTTCAGCTAAAAATGGAAAGCGGCTTAAATATAAATCTAAAAAAAAAAAAAAAGATGGATATAGATATATGGCTAAATAAGCTGTGCGCATTCTAATTTGATAAAGAAAATAGGAGAAAAAGAAAAGGGAAGGGAAAAAGGGGGAAAAAAAAATGAAAAGAAAGGAAAAAGAAAAGAAAAGAAAATAAGAATAAATGCTAAGATAATCAGCTAGTTACCCTAATTATTACTATGGTAACATTTCTGAGGACCTTTGTCACCATCTATATGTTTGTATTGTATTGTTTTTATGTTTTTTGTAAAAAAAAAAAAAAAAATGCAGTCATGGTAAACAATTCAAAATGTCCATAAACGCATCTACATGACAGTGTGGAAAGTAAAACCATATTACATACATTAGGTAATTTCAATTTGCTTTATTCTTTGTAATTAGTATATTAAGTTTCCACTGAAGAATCATAAAAAGTATTGGCAGGAAAAAGAGAGTAAAAAAAAACAAAAACAAAAAAAAACCCAAGATGCCTTTAAGACTCCATGAATGGCTGTAGTCTAGAGTGGGAGAGGGGAAATGAGGAGCTCAGACCTATTGCCTTTAACAGGAATTAGGGTATTACTATATTGCCTCTAAGAGGGACTTAGAGTGTCCCTAGATTGTCTCTATATTACACTGTGCCAGATATATATTCTAGGCAAGGGAACATAACTTTGTAAATCTGTTCATGGAGTGTCATAGAGATGTTGTAAGTTCCATCGTTCCTCTGACCTCCTCTACAAAGTTCTCCCACCAATAAGAATTGGGATCTTGGCAGCATTCATCTTATGTCTGATGAGGGTTTTTTTTTTTATTGATATATTTTAAATACGACCTATATATATTTTGACATATTGGACCTTGTTTTATGTAAACCTTACTTCAGGAGTAAAGGTTGGCAGAATACCACTTTTCATTTTTAAATAGACATACAGTAGATAGGAAAATAGAAAAGTGTAAGTGTTACCCTATTTATTTTATTCATTAGCTTCAAAAGATACTGCACTTTATTTCATTTTGACCCCCTTTTTTCATCTATCCCTCAGTTTTCCAGCTTATATCTTACATATCTTCATTTGTGTTACCATGCAAAAGCAATCTTACAAGACTATGTATCGCATGCGCAAATCCCCTAGTGACTTATGTTAGAGACTGTGCGGGCCATGTGGTACGTGTGGACACATGTGGTGGGAATACCAACAGGTACAGATGTTTTGGGGGAAGGTGGACGACCTGCAACAATTTTTTTTTATATTTTAATAAGCAAATAGTTCCAGACCCCTGGGTCTTCTTGTTATCTAGACCACTTGATGGGTGTGCCATCATGGAACAAAAATGGCTTAGTAAAATAACCCTCAGACGTGGCTGAACCCAGCCGTGCCGTCTATCCTGAAACTTAGGGACAACTTCTGGATGGATAAGATAACAGCTTAGGTCAGAGGTACCATAAAAACCTTTGCAAAGGTTTGGGAGCCATGGGAGACTTTGACAACCCCTAGTGCAGTTTAGGCTGTTCCATGACATAGCCACTGGAGCCGAGGAGGGTGTGGGGGTCGCTGCATCTGCATGATACTATAACTTTATCTTCCCTTTCTCTTCTTGTTTTCTTTTTCTTTGCTTTATTCTTCTATTTTCCTCTTTTCTATATTTTACTCCTAACTGGGGTTTTCCCCATGGCAGAGTTAAAAACCTTGAGGGGAGAGATTCTATGCTTCGATAAGAACCTCAGCATTTCAACAGTGGGTGACAAGGCTCAGAGATTCTCATGTTAAAAATGAAAGCCACTAGTAAGTCACAACAGCGTAAAACTTGGAGATGTTGGTTTTCTCGCTGAAACAGCCACATGCAATTGGTTATTGTCAGATTGTTCCAATGGCATTCTGTGGCACTTTCCATATGTCTGATGTTTTTACTGTATCTAATAATTCTGTATTTTACTGCTGATTTTACGCAGAAAATTCCCGAATAAAAACTCCCAACCACCAAATGCTCGAACGCTATAAGTCGCATGAAAATGTATTGGCACTACTAGTAAACTCCTGAACACTCACTATAGGCATTCGTATGTCAAATTGCATTGCAAATGTTTAGTCTCTTTGGCTCATAAATCATCATGCTACACTGACAGGTGGGAACTGTAATGTCCCATGTCACTTAGCCCTACAGAACTGGTAAATTTTTGCAGTTTCTGAGAAACTGCAATAATTAAATTTCAGGGTTAAGTCCTCCTCTAGTGGCCATCTACCAGGGACTTCCCGGTGGTTAGACGACTTCTGGTCATCTAAACAACACTGGATGTCCTCACGCTATGCATGAGGACCGCTAGCATTACCGGAATCTCGATAGGAAAGCTTTCCTATGGGGTAATCCTAATGCAAGCACTGCCATTGCCACGCATGTGCATTAGGTCTCTGATGTCTGCTGGGGAGGAGCATGGGCAAAAGCCTGACCCAGCACCAAGGGACATCAGAGATGAATTTAGGTAAGAGACTGAATGGGGTCCCTTCAGCACTGTCGGATGGAGGCAGCAAGGAGGGGGGCCCTAGAGAATCCCTTTAAGCTGTAGTGGCACTGGTGACTATAGTGTCCATTTAAAAGTCTTTTTTTGTCTTCTAAAATGTGTCATGCATTATTCATTTTATTAAAGGGAAACTATAGTGCCTTTAAAACAAAGTTGTTTTCCTGGCACTATGGCTCCATATAGTGCCCCTTCCCTCCCTGCAGCATTGCAATATATGACAGAAAGGCTCATAGTTGGGAATTATATCTGCTGGTACAGTTTTGCTGATAACTAGAAAATGGACAATGCTAAAAAAAAATCTCTCTATGTTATCTAGAAAGTAAAGAGGAAACTACGGTTTTATTAACCAAATTTTAGGTTAATTGTCCTCTTCTATACCACCTAAACTGTAAAACAAAAACCCAACAAAATACAGTTAAAAAGCAATTAAAGAACTCCAAAAGAGTTTCTGTCCCATTAAATTGGAAACACTATGGTTGTAGAACACAAGTGTTGTTGTTTAGTCGTTCAGTCGTGTCCGACTCTCCGTGACCATATGGACCATAGCACGCCAGGTACATCTGTCAGTCACTGCCTCTCTGAGCTCCAACAACTTCATGTTCGTGGCTTCAGTGACTTCATCTATTCATCTCCGTCTCTGTTGTCTTCACGTGCCTTCAATGTTTCCCAACATCAGAGTCTTCTCTAGAGAATCCTGCCTTCTCATTATATGTTCAAAATATTTTATCTTCAGCCTCATAATTATAGCTTCCAGTGAACAGTTTGTCTTGATTTCCTGTAGTACGGATTTATTGGATCTTCTTGCAATCCAAGGGATTCTAAGCAATTTTTGTCAACACCACAGTTCAATGGCATCAATTCTACAATGTCCAGCTCTCACATCCGTATGTTACTACTGTGAATACCATAGTAGTTCTTACTATGCGTACCTTTGTTGATAGTATATATCTTTAGTTTTAACCAGCTTGTCCAAGCTTGCCATAGCATTCCTCCCCAGAAGCAAACGTCTTTCATGACTACAGTCACTATCTGAGGAGATATTGGATCACAGGAAAATAAAATCTGTCACTGCCTCCACTTCTTCCCCATCTATTTGCCAGGAACTAAGATTGCTGTTTCGCATGATCTGAGTCTTTTAATCGTTAAGCAGCAAGACAGCTTTTGCACTCTCTTCTTTTACCCTCATGAATGGGTTATTTAGTTGTTCCTCACTTTCAGCCATCAGAGTTGTATCATCCACGTATCTGTGGTTGTTGATATTTCTTTGAGTAATATTGATTCCAGCTTTGGATTCATCCAGCCCAGCCTTACGCATTATGTAATCCGCATATAAGTTGAATAAATAAGGTGACAATATACAAACTTGTTGCACTCCTTTCTCGATCTTGAACCATTCTGTTGTCCCATGTTCGGTTCTGACTGTGGCTTCTTGGTCCACATACAGATTCCTCAGGAGGTGGATGAGATGATCTGGTACTCCCATCTCTTTAAGAACTTGCCACATGTTGTTGTGATCCACACAGTCAAAGGCTTTAGAATAGTCTATGAAGCAGAAGTAGATGTTTTTCTGGAACTCTCTGGCTTTCTCTATTATCCATCGTACATTGGCAATTTGATCTCTTGTGTCTCGTCCTCTGCGGAAGCCAACTTATACATCTGGTAATTCCCGGTCCATATATTGTTCGAGTCGAGCTTGTAGGATCTTAAGCATTACCTTGCTTGCACGTAAAATTAGTGCAACTGTTCGATAATTGGAGCACTCTTTGGCATTGTCTTTTTTTGGGATTGGGATGTAGACTGACCTTTTCCAGTCTTTTGGCCACTGTTGAGTTTTCGAAATTTGTTGGCATAAGGCAAGCAGAAATTTCACAGAATGGTTAAATTGGGATTTCATCAACTCCTGCAGCCTTGTTATCTGCAAGGCATCCTAGGGCCCATCTCACTTCACTATCCAAGATTTCTGGTTCTACCTAATTGGACCAACTTTGAGGTCATCACTGCTGTTAAGATCCTTCCTGTATAGATTTTCAGTGTATTCCTGCCATCTCTTCTTTATCTGATCTTTTTCTGTTAAGTCCCTGCCATTTTTGTCTTTTATCACATCCCACTTTGGCATGAAAGGTAACTTTTAGATACCCAATTTTCTTAAATTTTCTTGAACAGATATTTTGACTTATCTTCTTCTATCCCTTTACATTGCTCATTGTAGAATGTCTCCTTGTCGCTTCTTGCTTTCTTTTGGAATTCTGCATTCAGTTGGACAAATGTTTTCTGATCTCCACTACCTTTTGCTTTCCTTCTTTCCTGGGCAATTTTTAAAGCCTCATCTGATAGCCAGTTTGCCTTCTTAGATTTCTTTCTTATGAATACACCCTCTTCTAACAGCCTTCGAGATGACTCTACACATGGACATCACCAGATGGACAATATAGAAATCAGATTGACTATATATTTTGCAGCCAAAGATGGAGGAGCTCTATACAGTCCACAAAAACAAGACCTGGAGCTGACTGTGGCTCGGACCATGAGCTTCTCATTGCAAAGTTCAGAATTAAACTGAAGAAAAGAAGGAAAACCATCAGACCAATCAGATACAACATAAATTATACCCCTTGTGAATATGCAGTGTAAGTAAAGAATGGATTTGAGGGACTAGACATGGACGATAGAATGCCTGAAGAACTTTGGACCGAAGTTTGCAATATTATCCAGGAAAACGCAAGAACACATGTAGCAATTTATCAATAGCCTAAAAGTATTATGTTAATAAAACTTGACCTGTACTTTAATAACAAAACTCATAGAAAAAGACATCTTCTCCTGTAAAAATAGCCATTATCCAACTTAAAATAGTTGGCCAAATTTTAATCATTAATACTTAAATGATTAATGAATCTATGATTCTAATCTAATATGGTGTTTAAACTTTAATCATCTCTTTCAATATGAATGTGTCTTTAATGGAAATTTTAGATCTAATTTATACTCAGTAGCTAATTATTTCAGATTTCGACATATTCCTTGAGTTACAGAAATAAAATAATACATTGAATTACTAATGTGTTTCACTCATAAGCCACCCATATGCCATATAATTGGTTAAAAATAAGTGTGCCTTATATTATCATTAATAGATGTCAATTTAATATTTTTGTATAAGCTTATCAAAATTCAGCCTTGGTGAATTGAAAGTGATGCCATTGACCCTCAAAACTCGCAGTTCTACAGAATGTATAATTCTGTACAAAAGAATAATCCTAGTAAGAAATGAGTGATAGTCTCAAAAATTATGTTTCATTTTCTAGATCGATAGTTGAAAAAGTGAAGCTCCAAAATAAAATTGTGATTAATATGTATTGTCCATCCGTTGTTTACAAGGTTTATGTTCTTTAACCTTGAGAGGACTGCATGAATATAGCTACTTTAAAATTATAACCCCAATACGCATTATTCATACAAGCTGGAACGGGAATGTGCAGTTAACTATAGACAACTGAGCGCAATATAATTAATAGCTAGGCTAATTACTGAAACCCTGCATTTTCCAAGTCAATATCAGTGAATTGAATTGGAAACCAATGAGAAAGGAAATGAAGCAGAACTTCATTGAAAACAAGGCTACAACAGGACACAATATAAGTCATTCACTAGACACTTTTTTTAACACTTTGACAGTCACGAATAGCACAATAACACTATGTTCCTAGTCCCACATTTATGTGAACAGTTAATCACTTAGGTGGAAAATAATTTAATAAAAATCAATTTAAGGAGCATAGATACTTTCAAAGATGCAACCAGACACATTAAAAAGAAAAATCACTAAAATGAATGTAATGCATCAATTTAATTACTATTAAATAATTAATATTATAATTATTATTTCAAATAATATATGATTAATATTTTTTTCTCTAAATTTGAACCTTCTTAATTGGTCTACTGTAAGTCGCAATTTTAAAAAAGAACAAAATTGCTAAATAAACACATACTCTGAAAAAGAAAATGCATCAATTTGCGTGAAAAACTTACAAATATGGCAACTTTACAACAGTGTGTTGCTTACATTTCATGGATAATTATAGTGGAATTATAGAAATATGTATAATATTCTCACAGTTTGTGCTTAAAGGTACACAAATTTTGTATTTTTATATTTTTCATTAATTTCTGTAGACTGATTGTTTTGTTTTTATTTAGATTGCTCCATTTTAACAATTAAAAAGCTGTTAAACTAACTTTTATTCAGGCGCTGGGAGAGTTTCCTTGCAGCTGTTCTGCTCCTCCTTTTGTGACATCAATATTGATCACACGTGTCTAATCACATGGAACACTGAGACAGTGTGCTTTAAAGCAATGCTTCTCTATGAGAAGCACTTACTTCCACTTTAAAAAGCAGGAAACCCTCCTACCTGTCTGCTTGACATCACTTATGTAAAATAAACCTGCGAAGAAAGGGACATTATCCCTAAAGCACTTTAGAAAGCTGAACTGCTTTAGTGGACTCAAGTTTTCTTATAAAAGCAGTTCTGTTCAGAGATTTTAAACTGGTGGGTAGTTTGATGTAGCTAGAAGTTTATGCCACACTTTAAAAGTCATGTGTAGAAAAGTTGCTTTACACTTGTTATAATTTACAACAAGGCTGTCCAACCTTAAGTAAGCCGAGGTCCGCATTATAAAACAAGATTTATCGGAGGGCCCCATGCAAAGTTATACATTTATTAGATACTACATTATTATATCATACCTTAGTAGTTATTAAGTTGACTTATATAGGTTAAGCAGCCATGAAAAATAAAATCTATTTAGTAAAGAGGAATTGTCACTTTGGAGATAATGGCCCAAGGATGTGTTGGCATCCCATGTAAAATGTAGGATGTGAGTGAGGGCTGTTGTGTGTATGATGGGTGCAGTGTGTGTGTGGGAGGGGTGCAGTGTGTGTGTGAGGTGCAGAATGTGTGAGGGATGCAGTGTGTGTGTGTGAGGGATACATTGTGTGTCAGGGGTGCAATTTGTGTGTGAGCTGTGCAATGTGTGTGTTTGAGGGGTGCGAATATGTATGAAGGGTGCAGGGTGTGCAAGAGGTTCAGTGAGTGTGTGAGAAGTGCCGTGTGTGTGTCTCTGTGTGTGAGGGGTGCAGGTGTGTGAGGGGTGCATTGTGTGTGTGTGTGTGTGTGAAGGATGTAGTGTTGTGTTAGGCGTGCAGTGTGTGTTATTGGGAAAAAAGCATAAAAACTTTGTTACTCCTCCCTTCTTCTTACACTTTTTCTCAGGGACCTGCACATTGCGGGCCCTGGTGGTCGAGTGGCATTGAGTATCTCTGCCATAGTTCCTATGGCTGCAAGCAGAGTTCAGTTCTCTTGTGAGCACCTTGGAGTGTTGCCATGGTAACGGTAACCCACGGCAACGCTCTTAAATACCCAGCTCGTGGCAGGAACATTCACCCTCCCTGCTCCTCCTCTCTCCCTTCACTCTGCTCCACCGCAGTGAAGTGCCTTTGGGCTGGTGAGGAAGATCTATGACCTCCCCACTGTGAAGGCATATAGTAGGGCCGGCACTTGGATAAAGTCGGCTCTGCACTGGAAGGCGGGCCGCATAAAATCCCACCGCGGGTCGTGTTTTGGACAGTCCTGATACAATACAGAGGGAGTGATGGAAGTAGACTCAAGATGATAGGAATTTGAGTACACATGTAACATTCTAGAGAAATGGTTATTGCTATTTTATGAAGGTAGATGGTATGTCCAGAATTCAGCATAAGTTCCATTAGTATATAACTGTGGCAAAACTAAAGTTGAAAGGACCGTGTTGCAGGATATTTTTGGGGTCTCCTACTATCGTAAGGATGGCCAAAAGGTACATCCCCATTTGTCATGCAACAATCACAATGCTTTGTAAGCTGGGGTTCTACCATTTGCCCATCCGTATATTTAGAACTGAGCAGTGTTTGAATGAAAGCATGTTTCTGTATGGAGTATGTGAATCTAAGCGTGTATTTGTGTGTATTTGTAAGTATTGTTGTGTTGTCTGTTTTTATGTACTGTTGCCATTTGGAAGTAGTGGTTTACTTATGTGCAGTGTTTGCCTTTGAATATAGGTGGTGTTTCTATATGTAGTGTTGACGTTTGAATGCATGAGTGTATTTGTATGTAGTGTTGGTGTTTAAATGCTTGGATGTATGCACATATACATATACACTGCCACACATATATACACACATAGACACACACGCAGATACAGACACACACTGACACACATCCAGATACACATATACATCTGCACAGAGAGACACACACATACAGACACACAGACACACACAGTCAGACACACAGGTGCACACACTGAAACACATGCAGGTACACAGACACACACTGACACACATACAGATACACAGACACACTTGCAGATACACACACTGACACATGTGAAGATACAATCAATGACACATGTGCAGATAGACACAATGACACACATACAGATACACAGACACACATAGATATACGAGGGCATATCCTGACACACATGCAGATACAGACACTTACTGATACACATACAGACAGATGGACAGCTACATACAGTGACACACATGCAGACACACAGACACACACAATAACACATACAGATACACAGGCACACAGATACACACACTGACACATGTCAAATGTACATATTTTAGCCACCTTCCTGTAACCTACATTTTGGTGCAAGAGGGTGGATTACCTGGGGGCCAGTCCACTGGCTGAGGCTGTTGGGAGTCAAAACCTCTCCCAGTCCGTGGCCCCCTCCTTTCTTCTCCCAACCGTGCAGCCGTTCTCTTTTAGCTGGGAGGAAGTGACTGGCAGTTACTTTCTCCAAGAGCTGCAGGTACTACAGGGGCCCATTCACACTGTTAGAGGGCCACAGTGGACAACTGCACCTCTGAAGACACATTGGGTGGCCCTAAGTGAATGGCCCTTCAGCGTGTGGGCCCCAGTGCAGCCGCATTTGCTACAGCGGCGGTAGTTCCACCGCTGGTGTATTACGCAGACTTTAAAAGAGGGGTGGGAAAAAGGCCTGCAAAATCATTTGGTCCGGACCATGGAGAGCCGGCCCTGTTGTCTGCCCTTTTTGGGCTGGTGGGGAGATCAAATATCTCCCTCACAGGCCTCCTGGCAGTTTGTTAATGGAGCTGGAGGGAGCTAGGACCCAGGAGCCTGCTGGATAGGAGGAGGACCCTGGAAGCTGTCATCCTCCCACGAGCAGGCAAATCGGAGTGTTGTCACACGTTACCATGGAAGCGCTCCGACAGCACTGTGCTCACGGGAAGAGTGAAGTCAGCCTGCAGCCGGAGGAGCTGCAGGCTAAGGTGCACGCTTAACCACTGGACCACCAGGGCTTGCAGTGATATGTTCCCTCCATCCAGGCTAGAGGTAAGGAGGAGGGGAGTGCATAAAGTTTTTTTTCCTCTTTTCAACACTGCACCCCCACACAGACACACACACACCATTCCTCACACTCTGGACCCCTCACACGTACTCTGGACCCCTCACACGCACTCTGGATCCCTCACACAAGCTGCACCCCTCACATACATTGCACCCCCTCACACACATACTGCACCCACTCACACACACAGTATCCCTCACACAAACAATGTGCACCCCCCCACACTCGTACAGCATCCCTCACTTATTCACACAGCATCTATCACACACACACAGCATCCATCACACACAAACATACACAAAACACACACACACACAGCATCCCTCACTCACACACACACACAAACACACAGCACACCTAACACACACTCACACTCTGTACCCATCTCACACACACACACACACACATTCTGCATCCCGCACACACTCACACTCTGTACCCCTCACACACAGACACTCTGTACACCTCACACACACTGCACCACTCACACACACACTGCATGCCACACACACTGCAACCCTTATACACACACACACACTGCAGCCCACACACACACACTGCAGCCCACTCACACAAACTGCAGCCCACACACACACACGCTGCACCCCTCTTCCCCTCTTACACACACACAAACAATGCGAGTAGCAACATCATCAATACCAGCTAACCTCACACCAAAGAGAAGCAGTTCCAGTCATCACATTAAGAGGGAGTTAATTAAATGTTTGACCAAATACAGCAGGCACATTTTTAAGTTGATTATTTTGTATGGCCCGCAAATAAAGTTTTAAATATCCAAATGGCCCTTGGCAGTTCCCCAAAAGTTCCCCACCCCTGCTTTAAACCAATTAAAGGTTACTGATGGTAACATAACAACACACTTGTGCAAATTTGTCCTTTATTTTTTGTATAATAAACATTTTCACTGGATTATTCTTTATTTTAGTATATTAACTCATTCCTATTTATTAATATTTTAATTGAAGTAAAATTATCTATCTATCTATCTATTGTACAATGAAATATATTGCACCAGACTGAACAGAGTTCGTTAGAGAAATTACTTCTGAATTAGATTTATATATATTTTTTCAAATATCAGTGACATTTGTAATTAATTCTCTCTAGAACATGTTAAATTCATGTAGTTTGCCAGGAGCATATGAAAGGGATCAGGGCTATGAACTGGGGCATAATGAGACTGAACATAAGCCCCAAGAGGAATGTCCTTTCCTTTGATCATTTTCTTTGAAACATGTTTCTGTTCTCAAACAAGAATAAACCAACTGCTCCTTCACAGTGAAATTTAAGGGGAAAAAAAGAACCAAACACCATTAAAAATAATAATAGTATTTAACCCTTTCAATTTCTAGAGGATGTATGCAATGTTTGATAACAAGCAATTAAAAAAAAAAAAAAAAAACAAGGTCCATGCCTACTTGTTAATAGCCCTGTAGCTCACAGATCATTATAGTTAATACTTTTTGGAAACACAGTGTCCAGTCATTGCTGGAAGTGAAAGAACAGTCCTTTGTTTTTTCAACAAACACATTTAAGCTTTGGCTAAATTCTTCTTATCACATCTAAAAAATGAAGCATCTTATGAGCGTAAATTAAATCTCACAGTTTCAATTTTAGTTTCCAGGACTGGCAGCAGTAGTCCAAATAATATTATTTTTCTTTTGATCGGAGAGTGAATGTAGCTCTGACACATCTATAATCAATGTTGCCCAAAACTGCAGAACCTTGCCCATTTTTGAAGTCATCCATCAATTTCTACTGCCTGGGAAGGAATCCAAATTGTAAGGACATAGCCCACCCTTCCTTGTCCTTTGTGTCTCCGTGTAATTCTCTGCAAACTGAATAGTATAGTTTTTTTTCTAGAAGCTCCAACTCCAAAAAATATCTTTCTGGATAAGAACTCTAAATTTCTATGTGGAATATGCATTTGCTTGCGATGGAGGGAACTGTTTAAGTATTAGCACCATTGGGTTCTAGGGCATTTACCATGACAATTTAAAGGATCACTATAGTGTCAGGAAAACAAAGCGGTTTTCCTGACACTATAGTGCCCTGAGGGTGCCCCCAACCTCAGGGTCCCCCTCCTGTGGCGCTGAAGGGGATAAAACCCTTTCAGCAGCTTACCTTAATCCAGCGCTGGGCTCCCTCGGCGCTGGTGACCTATCCTCCCCAGCCGACTTCAGCTCCCCCGTCCGACGTCAGCGGAGCCAAATGCGCATGCGCGGCAAGTGCCACATGCGCATTCAAAGTGTCCATAGGAAAGCATTTCTCAATGCTTTCCTATGGATGCTCTGCATGATGGAGGCGAAATGTGCCTCCAGCGTCGCAGATGCGTCTCTAGTGGCTGTCCGGAAGGCAGCCACTAGAGGCTGGATTAACACCAAATGTAAACATAGCAGTTTCTCTGAAACTGTTATGTTTGCATCTGAAGGGTTAAAACCTGAGGGACCTGGCACCCAGACCACTTCATTGAGCTGAAGTGGTCTGGGTGACTATAGTGTCCCTGTAATTAAGATTTCTTCTGTTAATAATTTTTTTTGACAACTTTTTTAAGTGGCTCTTCATTGACGTCATATAGCAACTTTTTCCTCTTTTCTTTTAGGAGGCCATCTCATTAATTTGGAGCAAGGTATACATGTAAATGTGTAGATTGGATTAGCCATATAAGTCCAGCAGACAAGATGTCAGAATACCCGAGTATTGCAGTATGCAATGATACCTTTCTTTATTAGATTAACATAATATTTCAAAGAGAAGCACCAGTCCTGATGACGAGAGGAGAACTCTCAAAAGCTTGTCTTTAACAATATTATGTTAGTCCAATAAAAAAAGGTATCGTTGCATACTGAAATACTCCGGTATTTTGGCATATTGTAAATGCTTATATATGTAACAGGAAGCATAATATACAACATGTTTTAATAATTATTTATCTGCCTGCTGTCTTTCAACCATTTGCTAGGTGCCTATTTTATTCATAGCTGCTTAAAAGAGCAGTGATTTGTTTTCAAGTGATTCCGTTTTACTTCAGCTATAAGAACTACAGTACTAACAGAGAGAGACAAGTTATAATGTATAATGTGCATAGTGCCCAGAACACTGTAGTCAATTAAGTCTTTGGCGTGTTTGTTTCCAACTATACATTAAAGTATTAAAAAATACCAACTGGGGAAAAGCTACAAGAAATCATGGTCTCTAATGGGCTTAAAGACTATATTATACTGTTATCTAAACGTCCTTCCTCAACAGAGAGATATGTTAAGATGCATTATAGGTAACAGTCGTGCATTAGCCTAACTACTAGTCATAATAACAATTTAATGTACATGTAAATCCTTTCTGTGTGGATTCTCGGATGGCCTTGTGTTTTCAATCGGCTTATGTGTTGCCTTTGAGTACACATGCCAATGGCACATAACTCCTTTATTCATAGCAGCTAAAAATCTTATAGATTCCAACTTATAGAACTGTCGATGAGTTTAGAAAAATTTTATTTCTAAAATGCAGTTATAACTAATCTGTTACATATTTATCTTTTTATACACAGACATATATAATGACACGAAATGAAGGAGTGTTTATTTCAGGGTAACATAGAATAACAGCCATTATTTGAGATGTGTTTAACTTATTGAGTTCATGTTTCATCAGTAGAATTTATCACTGTGGCATTGAGTACATGTGCAAGATTAATTTACCTTTAAATTAATACATTAAAGGGAAACTATAGTGCCAGGAAAACAAAGTTGTTTTCCTGGCACTATTGTCCTCTATAGTCCCCTACTCCCTCACACACCCTCCCCCTGCATGGTGCAGAAGGGGTTAAAAACTCCTTCGGTCACTTACCTGAGTCGAGTGGCAATGCCCTTTAATGCAGTATCAGCCGGTGAGGGAGATCTAATGTGCATGTGTGGCAATGGCCACGCTCGCATTAGTATTTCCCCCACAGGAAAGCATGTATAATGGTTTGCTTTGGGGTTTTACATGGTGCTGGATGTCCTCATTCATACTGTTCCTTTTTAAACATATATATAAATAAATTTAGTTTTAATTACATTATATTCATATAGTTCCCTTTACACACTAGATGTCCCTTTTTCTTAGTGTAAGGACATCCAGCATCAGTTAGGTGACCAAAAGTCGCCTAACGTCCTGAAAGTACCTTTAGTGGTTATTAAAAATTGCAATAATTACCTTTGCATTAGTATTAGTATTTCCGCCACAGGAAAGCATGTATAATGGTTTGCTTTGGGGTTTTACATGGTGCTGGAGGTCCTCATTCATACTGTTCCTTTTTAAACATATATATAAATAAATTTAGTTTTAATTACATTATATTCATAAAGTTCCCTTTACACACTAGATGTCCCTTTTTCTTAGTGTAAGGACATCCAGCGTCAGTTAGGTGACCAAAAGTCGCCTAACGTCCCGAAAGTACCTTTAGTGGTTATTAAAAATTGCAATAATTGCCTTTGCAGGGTTAGGGTACCTGGGGCTATGCACCCAGACCACTTCAATGAGCTGAAAAGGTCTGGGTGTTCATAGTGTCCCTTTAAGAATAAATTAGAAATCCATAGCAAGGTAGTACATGAGCAATCCTGGGGCAAACTGATCATTTGTAACAATTTTGGTAATAACAATTAGAATCTTGATAATGTTTGCAAGAAATGTAGCGCTTGATTCCAGAATTGCTCCAGTTTTACTTTTTAAATCCAGGCTGTACTGAATGTTTGCAGTTTACATTCTATGATTAGACTATTATTTGAAGCCCAGAAAATCAAATGATAGATTTTATCCAAAGAAAAGAATGTTATTGTAAATAATTAAAATAGCAACAGGCAGAGCTTCAAAGCACAGTGCGCTAAAAAAAAAAAAAAATGGTATAGGATGAGTTGTCAACAGGTAGAAAACACATGACGGTAATCACCAATGATGTTTTGATTGGGGTAACAAATCTGTTAATTTATGCAGTCAAATGCATGTTTTAGGAAAACTATAAAAGTGATTTCTATTTTGAGATATGGCACTTTAACATGTCTCAATCTATTCTTCTTCTCATTAGGTATCTTTATATTAAAATGGACAAAAAATAGCACGATGCATTTGAGACTGAACATAAATGGAAAATCAAACCTCTAAAGATTAAAAGAACCACCAAACACTGAAAGAAAAGTTAGCAATTAAATTGAAGAGATCGTTTCATGGTTGAGTGAAAAAAAAGCTAAATAAAAAAAAGACTATTTAAAAATTCCTCTAAATGTCTATAAGGAAAATATAACTCGATATTTTGAAATGATTAATTAAGAGCATGTAATTAACAGGAAGAATTTACCTACATCATTTGCATTGATTATATCATGCTACCCTTATAGTTATTATACTATATTGGCCAAGATAAGAGAAATTACCATCAGAAATTGAGCAATCTTTTTTCCTACCACAATATTTGGGTACAATTTACAATAATATTTTCCCTAAACACACCAGACCTAACACAATCACTAAAATATTCAGTAAACATTTAAAATGACATAGGTTACACATCAACAGTGCCACAAGAATTATCCCTAGGTTCACTTTTTGGACAAATTTCAAAATAAATTTTCATTAGGGAGATCACTAACACTCTGAAAAAAAAAATCTTTTTTTAAAAAAACAACTCCTAGCACCTGATATGTGTTATTGTACTTCATCATAAATTCACATATTATTTTTTATAGTAACAGAACTTGGTCAGCTTCATTTCACAAAGAGTGAGAAAAGACGAGACTACATTTGTATCTGATGGGATTGCACAAAGGATCTGGTAATATTAGGAAATAATTACTACAGACAGACAGTTTTCTATGAAATTTAGGTATTTAAGCCATATTCAACTACTTCTTACAATTAGAAAAATGGGAAACTATAATAACACATTGCAATGAAAAATAACGAAATATCTTAAAATATGTCAACGTTACACTAAATCAGTATGTTCCTAAGCAACGCAAGGTTGAAGAACCATCAGTGTTGCATTATCATTATATTATATTTTATTATATTGCACAGGTGAGCTGGAATCCAACTTGGAAAGATTCGACAACTTAGTTCTTCCAATTCATGCCATTCGATCCTAAATTATGACAACTGGTCTTCAACTCATTATAACTCACTATTAAAGGGTTACTCCAAGCATCATAACCACCCCAGTCTGCTGTAATGGTTATGATTCCAGGTGTCCCGTTGCATTTTGCAATGGGTTGTCCTCTTACTTGGTCCTGAAAGGTACTAAGGATTGTCTCTTGTGGTTATGTTGTGTATACGGCTTCTACAGAGCTTCAGAAGCTGGGGGTCAATCCTGCTGGCCATTCTTTGGATGAAAACTTCAGCTGTGCACTCTCGCCCAATGAATGCCTCTGTACATATACCGAAATATACAGATAATGACCATTAGTCAGCACCTCCAGCAGCATAGAGGTTAACATGTGCATGCAGTATTTCATAGGGAAATGCTTCTATTATAGATTCCAGACACCAAGAGCACTTAAAATTATTGAAGTGGTTATGGTACTTGGAGTAACCGTTTAAGTAAAATAATCCCTAAAGGTTCTTTTTTAAAGTTGAAAGATGACAAATTTAAGAGTAACTTCATTAGTCACCCTGAACACATTAAAAGATTTAAAAAAATATATTTTTTTTAAATGCTAAAACATAGAGTGGATATTCAGAAGAGTGTATCTCTGTTTTGTGATTGCTAAACGTAAAAAGACAGGTTCCATTCATTATGACTAAAAATGAGATAAATTCATCAATCTCCCCCCATTCTCCCTTCCAGATAGTCAAAATGTCATCAATAAACCTGCGATAGAAGGCGAGTCGCTCCATCCAATAAGGGTTAACTAAGATCACTGTCTTTTCCCAGAAACCCATGAACAAATTCGCATAGGATGGAGCAAAATGTGCCCCCATTGCATTCCCCTTAGTTTGCAAGTAAAAGTTGTCATTAAACTGAAAGTAATTATGTTTCAAAATACATTTTGTAAAGCTCTAAATGAAATCAGTTTGCTGTTCTGGAAGTAAAGGGTCCAATAAAAGGTAATGGCCAAGGGCCCGCAATCCTAAGGAATGGTCTATATTAGTATACAGGGCTGTCACATCTATAGTCACCCAGCTATAATTTTCTAACCAACTATAATCCTGAATTAGGGTTAGAACATGCCCTGTATCCCTAATATAAGACAGCATATGAGGGACATGCCTATGTAAGTGGAAGTCCACTCATTTTGATATTGGGGATGTAAGAGAACCTATACAGGACATGATGGGGTGGCCAGGAAAATTTTCGAGGTATTTATGAACCTTAGGTAGATAATAAAATATGGGGATGTCACCAGGAGCAGACAAAAATTATCCCTTTTACTTTTTATCCAGAGAACCACTGTTAAAAGCCAGATAAATTAATTCTCACAGTTTTTTTTCAAATTGTCTTATGAGATCAGTGCTTAAAACCTGGTAGTAATCCTCATTCCCCAAAATATTCAATGCCTCCTTTAAGTAATCCTGTCTGTTAAGTATTACAATCCCACCTCCCTTGTCTGCCCCTCTAATAACTAGATCATTGTAATTTTTTAGACTTTTTATCGCTTCTAATTCTTTATGGTTCAGGTTTTTAGATCCACGTCCTTTATTCTTCTCCAGGTTGTTACATAGGATTCTCAAATCTCTCAGGACCAACTCATAAAAAACATCTGTATAAAATGTCTCTTATCTGCTTGTGGATAATAGGCCGAGGGAGGTTTTAGACCTGAGCAAATATTAGCATTTACAAAATGATGAGCATCTACTTCAAATTTGGATTCATTCAGTTCATCCAAGAGGGAAAGGAGATTATGGAAAATGATTTTATCTTGCAGATTGGTGAAAATCTTAGGGCAATCCTCATTACCATTGCTCTCCTTTATGTTTAAAGATCTGATCACCGTGATCTTTCTCATAAAGCCATTTAAATCTCTAAAAAGTTCAAACATATTGGGTTTCTTCTCAGGTGCAAATTTCAACCCTTTGTTTAATAGGGATATTTCACCTGGTTTCAGTGTATATGAAGAAAGATTGAATATGCCTTTAGTTAAAAACACCTCATTTTGGTTGTGTTTGCCTCGTCCTTTTTCCTCTATGGGAGCTCCCCTCTTTCTGTTTGTAATTTTCGTGAATAACGGAAAGGTTTTGGAAGTTTGGGCAATAGTTGCCCCATAAAAATCTTCACAGTCTTCGGAAATATGTCATGGGTTTCCTCAATTTCGGTCTAGCCCTGAGCTCCAAGTGGGATCCATCCACAGCGTTTTGGGTCATATTTCGTTCCCCAGGTTCTCTCACTATTGTGGGTTTATGTATGGCGATAAGATTAGAATTTTATCTAGCGTCTCTATTAGAACGAACAGAAGGGGATCTCGTCTTGAGTTTGTAATGTTGTTACGGATTTTGCTTGGAATTTTTTCTTTGATTGAGATTTCTTACTACATCAGCATAGGACTTAGTACGATTATATATGTTCTGCTTATGGCATGCAGATCTCCTTATAGGGGTGTTATGCTCATTGTATCAAGTTTGAGAGGAATTATTATTTTTATTATTTCTATTATTATTTCTGTTGTTCGGTAGTTTGTAGCCTTTCTTACATTGCCAGCTTCTGATTTTCACAGTCTGGTAATCCACTTTATCTCTGAGGAACTTGGCATTCTTATGTGTCACCAGATCTTTTTTGAATTTGAACAAACGTTGATTAACAGCGCCGTCTAATTGGGAAATCGTATCCAACTCATTAGGGGAGCTGATCTTTCTCTGAAGTTCCTCTATTTTATTTTCAGTGAACTGAATTTTCAATTCCCTATATTTAGCTAGAATCCTCATTAGAACAAATGAGCAGTTATCTAGTGCTCCAAGCCATTCCTGTTCGAGCAATGTATCGTCATCAAAGAATGTGTTTTTTTTTTTTATCGAATCTGAGACCCCGTGGAGTAAATTTATTTTCTAGATATTTATTAAAATACTTTCCCACCAATCCCTCATTTCCATTTTGAAGTTTTTCTCCAAATCATAAAATGATTTATGAATATTAAATTCTGTATTAGAACCAGGGGAGGTTCCTATATTAGAAACATATTCCTTCTATCAATCCTATCACTGTTCAAACTCATAATCACAATCTTTTTAAATGCTAAAATTACAAAAGAATCAAAAATAATTAATAAACATGCACACAAAAAATGGTCAAAATTAAGGTTACCTAGTCTGCTCTTGTGAAAAAGAACTACAATAAGTAAATAGATTAAAAAAAAAAATGTTGTAACCGATATACTCAATATAGTGGTCAGCTACATACCTAAAAAAGCGACTGTAGATAAAAACCTAAAATTTTATTTAGTGTTGTATGCAAGGTCCAGAGATATAGGTGGATAAAAGAAACACAGAAATGTTCCTATAAATAGAAAATGTATATCTTTAATGAAATTCCTCAAAGTAAAATAAAAAAAGGAAATTCCCTCAATATAAATAAACAGCTCTAATAGGATATAAATAGCGATCTAGTAATGTATTAGCAAAGTTCCTAGCTCCTGTAACCACACTGTAGGTAACATAAACCTCCCAAATGAGGAAAACTGCGACAGTTTCAATATAAAAAGAATCAGCGTGTAGCAGCCCAAAGTTAAAGGTTTAGTGGAAACAAAAAAGGGGGTAGCATAGCTAAATATTGCAATAGAAAACAAAAAACCATCTACAGACAATATTAAATATGAAAACTCAGATCAGATTTCCTCTACTAGAGAAAAAAAAATGAATAGTCAAATATACTAAAGTACTTATAATAAAAAGAGCATAAACAATAAATGCGTGCCAAAGAGTGCACATCTCAGGAACTCCCCCCCAAATTTTTTTCTTAGTGTAAGACACTTGGGAGAATTTTTCCAATATAGACTACTTGGGCCTAATATTTGAAATTCACTTTGAATTTTTAAAATTTCCTCTTAAATGAATAGCCGTGTTTTTTGTTTACGGTCTGTGTAGTGAGATAAGAACATCTGATACAGCATGCCTAAATATTCTAAACCATTGTTTTATACTAAGAAATAATTACAAGTGGCCAAGCGTCATTTAAAAGTTGTATCCACTAAATAGTCATTTGTAGCCTAAATTTTTTAAAGATAGTTTTCAGCTCATGATTTATTATTCAGCGATTCCGTCAAAATACAACCCAGAAATTGTCATGCGATTTCCTGTAATTCTGTAATCCTTGAAGAAAGTAATTATTATATCATTGTATTGTGCTTAATGAATAACTCCAATGCATAGCGGTTTATATTTGAATACAAAGCAATGAATCTTTCTGTTTATGGCAACTTCTTTAAGAGAACTATATAATAAAATCATTAGCCCATTAGCGGCAGTGATTTCTAGTAGCGTTTCCCTAGTTGGTATTACTTAATACTATAATGTATAGCTGAAAACAAATACACAATGGACTTAATTGTCTTTAAGACTCTGCCAATATGTACAGACTGCATACATTATAAATTGTCTCTTTGTATGAGTGCTATAATATTAACAGGCAAAGTGAAATGGAAACACTTGGGCACAAAGCTCTGTTCTTTTAAACAATGAATTAATTTCAAGGTACATAAAACTATTTAACACTATCTACAAAAAAAAAAAAAAAAAACTTTTTAAAGGGATACTATAAGTGGCAGGAATACAAAGCTGTATTCCTGGCACTAAAAACCCTTTATTTACTTACCCTTTCCCAGCGCCGATGTCCCTCGGCACTGGGACAATGCTCTGGCCCCTCCAACGGTCAGCGACGGATGGGTGCTAATGCGCATTAGGACTCCCCATAGGAAAGCATTGAATCAATGCTTTCCTGTGGGAAAAAAATATCAGGATCTGGAGGTCCTCATTTAGAGCATGAGGACGTCCAGCGCCAGTCAGACCAAAGGACTGTTTCGATTCAGGAAGCCCTAGTAGACAGTCATTGAGGGCAGACTTACAGCTGCAACGTAAACATTGCAGTTTCTCTGAAACCGTGTACCCTGTAGACCCTGTACCCAGAGCACTTAAATTAGCTGATGTGGTCTGGGTGCCTACAGTGTCCCTTTAACACTATCTTTCCAAAAAGGGGAGAGAAGTGTGTGTAACCAAGCGCTTATTAAAATGTGTAAGAAAAAGTGGTTCCAAAAAGCATTTGTGTAGGTGTACCTCCTTAAACCCACCTAAATTTCAATGAACAGTGACATTTTAATAGGAATGAAACTAAAATATAGTAAAGCGCTAAAATGATAATGATTACCCTTAACAACTTGTTAATGTTAGTAAATCACAGGGTGAACAATAAAAAAATAGAATTAACATAAAATAATGTAATATGTAACAAAACACAAAGGACGTGTAGAGAGATGTGATAGTACCCTCACCTGTGGTAGAGTCTATTAGTGATTTGCTCAAATCTGTGAGGAGTTGTGGTTTTATGGCAGCACCCCACACAAATCCATTGTTATGGGAATGCATCAATCCAGTTGTTATTTTAGCAGTAATGGAGATAAAGGAGGAAAGCCGTCTGAGTGTGATTTATATATATATATATATATATATATATATATATATATATATATATATATATACACACACTTTAGTGTGGATAAATTAATTAAAATTTTGTAAATAAATACATTTGAAATATTCATGCCAATCTTTTTTTATAGATTGATAATAGTAATGTGGGTCCCCGATTTTAATGGGGAACTTAATAATTCAAAGATTTAATCCCTTCAGGACACCGGAAGGAAATTTTCAGTCATTGCAGTCCTCCCCTTAAGGATGCAGGACGGAAAACTTCCGTCCATTACTAAAATTAACCCCACATTTCCACAATCGTGGAGTAATGTTCTTGCAGTGGGCCTCGGTGTCCGAGGCACACTGCAGCAGGCAATCTCACTGTTACAGCCCATGTGATCACTCTAAACGGCAGTCAGAGCAATCACACATCCTGCGGTGAAACCTGATCTGCCTCTCTGCATCTCCCTGTAAGATGTGAAGTGCAGAGAGACAGATCAGTGCTGATCTAATTCTCACTGTGAAATAAAAAAATAGAAAATCCCACCCCCTTTCCAAATAAATGCAACCTCTTCCCTGCCCTTTGATTACTGTCTGCAGGGTTAACTTTTATCTTTGTTTAACCCTCAGGGGTTAAATTTATTTAGTCACTTAACTATTTGTAAAATATTTGTCGTCATTTAGCTAGAGTGGGTAGAAGTTAGTGGGGAACAGTGGAATGCATGTATACTTTTAAATTCTTTGTTTTAAAAACCTTTTTACAAGATGCTAAGCTGGAGAATATGTAAAGTTTTCCTAGATAAATTAAAAATACCTTTTTGTTTGTGGATATTTTGTTTTCTTAATGTCTGTCCCTCTTTCCTCCTTTGTGTATGATCTCTCCCTTTCTTTAAACTTCTCCTTAAGAAAACCCCCTTGGGATTTGAAATAGTGTTTGTGCTTGTCCCTCGTCCGTGTCTCCAAAAAAACCGCTTTCTGGAGGATTCTTGACAATCTCAAATCTAATGGACAGTGGGATGCTTTCATATCTAATTTCCCTTTTGTTTATCCTACCTTGATGCTGTCCTGTCCCCAGGATCTATGGTTATCTCTATTTTCCCTCTTCATAGATTACCTTTCATGTTTCAGAGTGTACAGCTTTTTTACATAGTTTTTCCTTTTACCTTATTGAGAGTTCCTTCAGAGATTCTCTTGCCTCCTGATTTCCTTTAACCCTTTTCCCTCGACTGTCCCACAGGATGGGGCATTTTAATTTTCTCATTCCGATCGTATGTCCGACCTGGTGGGACATATGAGTAGCATACAAGTTTGATGATCGTACGGCTCAACCAGAGGGACATAACGTTATCGGATAAAGGCGACTTGAAAAAAAAAAATGCACCCACAAAGTGATTTCTATAAATAAATTTGGCAAATTTGGTCAACGAGCCTGAAATTTTATCTGAGTGGAAAGGGTTAAGTGATCACCATCTTTTTTGTAAAAGTTCTTACCTGATTCTTGGGTGATCAGTTGTATCTCTTAAATATTTTATCTTTTTGATTTGTACTGAGTCTCTCAGTTTTGTCTAGCCAATGTTGCACATCCCTAGTCATTTTTTCAAATTGCTCATCATTATTGCGGTTTAATAAAAAGTTTTGTTCCTTATTGATTTCCTCATCTTGTTGTTCTATAATATATTATCTTCTTTTGATTATAAATTGTATAATCTCAAAAGAAAAGGAGTCTAACATTGTTGTCCATTTTTCCATAAATGTTTCATCATCCTGATCGATTGAGGAACTTTTAAAACTATCTGTCTGTCCACTGCCCGTTGGTCTATGTGAGAACACAATCTCTGATCAGTACAAGAGCGATATTTTTTTCTTAAGAAAACTGTAGAAGCACTTTTTGAGTTCTATTATATATATATATATATATATATATATATATATATATATATATATATATTTAATTATACTGCTGCAATGTTGGATTCAGAAATAACAGACTCATATGAAGTATCAACAATACTTTAACAGATTCTGTGTTTTCAGCAATGTTGAGGATTCAACAACCATTGTAGTCAAAATGTCAGATAATTAGCCATTTGTCATCTTGATGCATCTTTGTGCAGCATATTGGAATGTTAAAAGCATTTGTTGAAGACATACAGTAGTATTTTGCGTTGTAGCACAACAAGGGGCATGTCTCCAGGAGTACAGACTGGAAGAAATGTTTAAAAATTTGAAATTAATTAATTGACCATCTGTCTTTTTTTACTTTTTTTTTTTTTAAGAAGTAAATGGGAGTATTACTTAAATTTATTTGCGTTATGTCAGAAAAAAAAATTAAAGTAGCAAATAATAGTTTTATATATTAACAAATATGTAACATTTACATTTATATTATTTATGCATCAGTGATTACATTTTGGAGTTATTTCTTTATTTACATTCTTTGTTTTTTCAGTGCAAATTGAAAATTAACAAGTCTAGTATAGACATTTCAATAAGAAACAATCAGTAAGATGCCACATGAAATGTCAAATATGCTGCACTGAATTTTGTAAAATAAAATAGAATACGATACATATGCAGGAGTAAACATAAAACAAACCCCAAACACACAGATCCAGGATGCATGAGTAAACTGAGATAAAATAAAATAAACAAGCAGGCAGCTCCAGGAACAGAAAGAAAAGGTCTATTTTGTATTGCACCTGGACAACAAGCTTTGGATTTTAACAAGAGTAAGTATAGCATAACAATGGGCGTTTTGCAATTGTGATCAAAAGGCTGTGTTTACATGTTGCAGGTAAAGACTCAGCTGTGCGGTCAGCCTATTCCATTTCAAGCAGGTCACAGTCCCATTTAGTACTGCTACATTGCAGGCCCACTGCTACATGCATCAAATGTAGTTCCTTTGTGTAGAATGGCTTCCCTCTTCTTTCTGCAACCCTCCGTGTACTTCCCTTGCTTGCCTAGGGACAGCCCAGCACCGGGGCTGGGCTGCTCACCACCTTCCTCAGGGTGTATCGGTAAGGCCTCCATTGTCTCAGGCACACAGGATGATATGGTGTGTTTTGAGGCATTCTAGGAGGTACTGTAACAGCCTCTGTAACTGGTAGGGATCTCCTGACATGCAACCTCTGCCAAAAAGCCCCAATCTGTTAAAAATGTTGGATATCTCTCTTTGGGAGTCTGGGGTGCACGCGGAGTCCACCATCTTGTGTGTGCAACCTTTGGTGTAGTTGGCATTTGCAGCTCCTCTGCATGACCCAGTTGGAACAGCTTCCAGGATTGGGACCAGGATCACCTCCATTTGTCCAAAGGGGGAGCTAACAGGGTGCCAGCTCCATTTGTCAGAGCCCTGCTTGCGTTGGTCTGGGAGATCGATCGCCTCTCCTGAATACAGGTTTTTTTTGGAAGATAAGTACAGAGTGTGAGAAACAGAGAAAGGAAAAGGGAGAGCTGAAGGAGTGGAGATCAAATCTGGACCATGATGGGTAAAGTTAAAGAGACAAGAAAGTGTATGCATGAATCGTAAAGGAAAAAAAAACAAAAATTTCAAGCAAACACGCTCAGCTTTTCGCAAAGTCCACAGGATACTTCCGGAACGTGGGACGTACGTGATGACGTCACTTAATGAGTCAGATGACGCGTTTCGCCGAAAGATCGGATATGAAGAAGCCAATCTTTCGGCGAAACACATCATCTGACTCATCAAGTGACGTCATCACGTACGTCCGCCTTCCAGAAGTATCCTGTGGACTTTACGAAAAAAGCTGAGCGTGTATAGAGATTCTGCATTTGCCAGCTGCTGTACGGACTCCACAAGCACAAGTTCCATTCAGGATCCGGTGATTCTTTTAAGTTTTAATGTATCAAAATAAATCGTTTTTTATCCTACTGGCTGCAGTGGACATCTCTGCATATTGAGGCTATTCGAAGTACAGCAGGCTCATCTGCTCTCTGTTTATGAGTGAAAACTCAATTTAAATATTTTCAACTGCTTTTATTTAACAATACTTCACTATATACGGTGTTTGTATTTTTCTTTTCTATGTATTATTGTCTGAATTTGAGGGTACTTCAGATGAAATAGTAGAGTAAGTTTATTTTATATATCTATGCACATAATCACTATGTAAGTGGCTTTTTCTGCAATTTGCACTTTTTAAAAGTATGTAGATGCACATTGCACTTTCTTAAAGGTATACCACATTCTGCACTTACCCTCAAAAAAATTAATGCAGTAAGGAAAATTTGCACTTTAAATTTTAGCGCACTTATTTTGTTTGTTTGGATTGTGATTTGAGTGTTTTTGAGCTAAGTACACGTTTAAGTGCTGCTATATTTATTAAGGCTATCACAACTGGGTATAAGCACCACTTTGTCACTAGTATATTGGATTTCTAGGTGTATTTTAACAGTGAGAGACAAAATAACAAAAAATAACAAAAATCTAAAAAAACATCAAAAAAGTTATACATTGATTTGCATGTCAATGAGTGAAATAAGTATTTGACCCCTTCAACCTTCAGTACTTAGTGGCAAAACTCTTGTTGGCAATCACAGAGGTCACCAGGTGTCAGGCTTACCTTGCTGGGAGTCCAATATGCAGAGATATGCTCACCCTTGCAATTAGACACAGGCCAAGGTGGTGAAGGAAGAACTCACAAGGCCTGTGAATCTGTGCACGGGGGCTGTGCAGGTTAATGCTTGAAGTCGCAGTACAGAAAAGGAATATCCAGGAGAATAGTCGTGGGTAAGCCAATGGTCAGAGGATGCCAGAAATCAGGAGATACGAGTAGCGAGCTGAGGTCAGGGGATGCCAGAGGTCAGGGTACAAACGAGTAGCAATCCAAGGTCAGGAGAATACTGGAACATGGAATAGCAATACTCTAACCAGAGTCATTGAACTGACACTGCCCTTAGGGAGGGGCAGTGGTGTCTTATACCTTGTTAATTAGGTATTAGATTCAGCTGGAGAGTAACTGACAGGTCTGAGCTAGGTGAAGTCCAGCCCCCTAGTGCTGCAGGAAATTCAAGTATAGACGGGAGTTATCCAAAGTCCTGAAATGGCTCAGAGGTAAGAGAACATGTCCAGAACTGCAGAGTACACAGGTTCAAATCCCTCTTCGGGCAATAAAGGGGTGACCCCGTCTGGCAGTCTGGAGGTCACGGTGTGAAAACTGACACCAGGTTTGCACACATCTCAGGAGGGATTTTGTCCCAATCCTCTTTGCAGATCCTCTCCAAGTCACCTTTTACACTCTAGGACAGGGGTAGGCAACCTTCGGCTCTACAGATGTTTTGGACTACATCTCCCATAATGCTTTTACAGCCATATTGCTGGCAAAGCATCAAGGGAGATGTAGTCCACAACATCTGTAGAGCCAAAGGTTGCCTACCCCTGCTCTAGGATCATTATTCCCTACCCAACACTACTGTTTATTTATCTTACCTATTTTCATCACTATTTGTCATTATATGTAACCTCTAATGGCCCTCCATTACGTGACTCTAGTGATATCATTTCTGACACTTACAGTAAATTGCTCATTAGAACTAATGTCCTTCCTAATATCAAATGGAGTAAAACAAAATAAAATAGAATAACACTAATGAATATTTAGTCCATCTTTTGATGAACTTACCTATCTATTCAGTTCACTTATATACATTCAGTCCCTTAATAATTGTTTTGGTCGGATTTCTTTGCTTTTTGACTTTACTTACCTGCTGATCAGTTTATGTGTTTTTTACACTTTGAACTATACTAAATATGGTCCCCTTCTGTAGGGACTCTATATTATAATCTTTAGTTCAATAGGGATCTAAAGCTCCCTACTTCTAAGTTTATTCATTGCCACTCCCCCATCCCGCCGTTGGAACGTCATGATGACGTCACGAATAAGGGGCGGAGCATACTGGGTTTAAAAAGTGGCGCGAATTCCAGTCAGGCAATGCTCTTGACAAAGGCACACGTTTGTTCCGAAACGCACGTTGAGCGCTTGCCTCTCTTTGATTACTATAATCTTATTTAAATCTTATTTGGGATCTTTCCTATTAATTTCGATCACACTTAGCTGACCTAGGGTTACTGCATACTAATTAGGGAAGCACTACCAGATCGGGAGCTCAGATCCTCTGTTGTACCGCTCAATATACACTCACCTTGCGATACATCACGTAGGAATCAGTGCAGACAGTGCAGATAGTAGCTGGAGAAATTACTGTATATATCCTAGGAATTTGAGTTAACTTCTTTCTGTTTACCCTATGAGGGACTCTACCTAGGTGTTTTATTTTGTGTCTTAATCGGGACCAGTCTATCGTATCGGTTAGCACTTAGACTTGTGTAATTTTCATGTTCTTTACTACCATACATTGTTCCCAGACATCCTTGATCGTTATACCCCTCTATCAACAGTATGTGCTTCGAGTACACCTAATTAGATGCTTTTTGTCAGTTAAACACTCTGACCTCACTCCTATATTGACCAGGCAGTTACTGCAAATACAGTCAGTGTTTTCAGTTATACCTAAGGGTCTGTTTGGAGGATAGTATCAGTGACTATTTGCTACTTTTTTACTTGGTAACATATTGTTGCACACAAATATCAGTAGCTGTTACTTAATATCAGGTCACGACTATTATTTCTATCCTATTGATGAGGTTATTATACCTGATTTCATCAACATTTCCATAATATGGGATGATCCTAATTTATTTTATATACTACTGAGTATTTCCTTTTCCTTAATACGATTTTTTACCTTTTGGGAGTTTGTTATATTCTCCCTATCCCTCAAGAGGGACCAATAAAATGTATTTATTATTTTTAGTTCTTTTTATGCTCCATGATTTAGCAACTTTTGGCTTCACACTATACGGAGCAATATTATCCAGGGTATAGGGACTGTTTGGTGGGAGCACTGTTTAGTTAACCTATCTTCAGCCTCAACTCTATTTACTAATATGATACATATACTAGTATGCTGATAAAATACCCATGTTAAGTGTGTTAGGAGTAAGGGTGAATAGTAATTGTAAGAGCAGATATGACAGTATCATGTAACTAAAGTGCTTGGGGTTACAGTTTGGGAATGCGGAAACAGTAAGCAGTAGGCTAAACTAAAACTAAAAGTAAATTTCAAATTTAAGGGCAAACTGGCTGAATTTGGTATTCTCCAAGTTGGCAATGCTTTAAGTTTGGCTATTTAGGTGTAACATGTAATTACCAACAGTTGTCACTTTATTAAATGACCCTGTAAGTAATATGATAGCTGCAGACACATGATTATGAAGGAATGAGAGTGTAATGAGTGTTGTTTGGAGTGCTGATTATCCAAATACTATTTGGAGACAATAGTGAAAACGGTCAAACTATTAAATGGAGTTTGATTGCTGACGTGCGGATTGTTATTGGCATTTGGAAGATTGAATAAGAGAGCAAGCACAAAAATGTTCTTTCAGCAGGAATCTAATCAGACTGTGGTCCTACCATATACAGAGCACCCATTATATGTCCATTCACAAGATTATCCTGGGTCTCTGAAAATCATATGCCCCTCTTTCACTTATCACGGAAATATACAACTTAATTGCTGGTATCTGGTTTTCTTTAGCCAGAACCTGCACTCTATAAATTGTGCCTCTGATACAACCATACTCATTGGTAAAAATTAATCAGTGGGTATGCTATAATAAGCTCTTATTACTGAAAATACTCTTGCTAGATTGGCCTGGATACCATGAATAGCTTACACTACTGGTGAAAACTGCCTTTTTCTGATTTCAGGTAGGGGGATCCTGGAATCATTGGTGTTATTCAAACAAAGGCATTGTCCACATGCCTTTAAAACTTGCTTCCTCCAAAACCCCAAGCATACTTTGGACCTCAAGCCTATTGCTGGGCGGTCTTATAAACGTTATCCTTATTGGAAACTTGTCTAGAAAGGACATAGAAAAGAGGACACTACTGATAAGAAACACCCATTATATAGTACGGTATAGTATAGATAAGTATAGTATAAGTAAAATATAGTATACTACAAGGCTCAAAATTGATAATTCTCCACTAGAAATTGGCTGGTGAAAATACAGTTCTGGCGAGTAGAAATTTACCCCTGTCAGTGTTCCATGGAGTAACATTTGGTGAGTAACGTTTACTCCTGGCTAGTAGTATAGGACCTGAACTTTTGAGCCCTGTATATCTTAGTATAGTTCAGTATGGTATATTATAGTAAAGTATAGCATAGCTAATAGCAAACCCTCTCCCAAATTAAAAAAAAACAAGCAAAAAAAAAACAAACAAACATCGAACAGCTTACCAGTTCTGAAGGTGCTACACAAAGTATTGCAATGCTTTCCTTTAAGCTGTTGTTAGGAATGATTGTGATTCATTAACTGTTTAAAAGAATAGTGGTTTGTTTCCAAGTGTTTCCATTTCACTTTGCCTATTAGTATCATAACACTCATGGACAGAGACAATTTATAATGTATGCACTCTGTATATATTGGCAGAGTTTAGAAGTCAATTAAGTCCACTGTGTATTTGTTTTCAGCTATACATTATAGTATTAAGTGATACCAACTGGGGAAAAGCTAGTTGAAATTGCTGCCGCTGATGGACTAAAGATTTTAATATACTGTTGTGTAAGTGAGCATTCTAAACAGAGATATGTGTTGGATTAGAAAGAACAAATACTTAGAAAATTGAAAAAAAAACAAAAAACCTCTGCTTAGCTATGAATGTACTGGCATTTAAGTGTATATAAAACAAGTTAGGATCTACATGACCCCAATTAAACTGAACATGATCTACCCCATGCACAAAAATACAATATTTGATCATTTTTTGCATAGAAATCTCAAAATAAATCTTTGCTTAATAAAAATATTAAAGTCTTGTCTCTCTGTCACATTAGCAGTACAGTTATCCAGTTGCTTGAAAAGGGGCATTTCTGAACTCAATCTATGACAAAAGTTGAGATATGTGGAAAAGTGAGGAAACTCCTTAGAATTTTGTGAAAATCTGAAATCATAGAGCACTTTTTGTTCAATTTGAATTTTCAGAATGAAAATGGAATTTTAATATTGAATATTAATCTTAGTCTGTTTGGAAAATGAATGCAGAAAACACATCAGATTTATGTTACTTCTTGCCGCTATCCAGGGAATTATATTGCCTTATAAACATTGTCACTAATCAACATTTTTTGCCTATTTTGTATATAATAAATATACAGGCAAGTGTACAGTGGTGTTATTTTTTTTGTAACCTTTTTTGCTCAACAGAATATATAAAGGAACATTTAAGTGCATCCATCAGCTAGATAGTTTTTTTTTTTTTTTGTTATTAAAACTACCTGCAACAGGGGTGGAGTTTGACAGCTATTCTGACTAGACACCATGGCAGCTAACACACTACATCAGACCCCTCCTGGTCACTATCTTACCCCATGCAGTAGCAAAGAAGCTAGCTATTGATGGGTTGTACCACCTGCCAAGTTATACTCACCTCCAATCCGTGATCACCCAAGATGTGATCCTACGATGCATATCAATACAAGATAAGATACACGTCATGGCGGCACTGAAAGGTAAAACGCCGTTCACATTAGAAAACTCACAGCTTACCTTTTACCAGGACTTAACATGAACAACTCTCTTATGGCGGAAATCTTTTAGCCCATTCACTACACAACTGCGCAAGGCAGGGATGGCCTACAGGTGGGGGTCTATAGGCTACCCATTCTTATGGCTTCACCAATCTAGCGTGTTTTGCACCGTTATCTCACTGCATGTTGTAAGATTGACCTTAAAATGAAATATGCTGTCCAGCAACTTCTGGTGCTCCTATCGCTCAGCGATCTAATGCCGCATATATTCCCACGGGGTCAATAGACCACTGAATGCTAACAATACTGGAAGCTGTTATGACAATGCACTGATCTGTTGCCCGCTGTTATGCACAATTTTGTTCCAAAAAAATTTGTGCTGCAGCAGGAGCCACTCACCTCCCCATCTGGCCATCACCATGATCAAGGTGGCCCTCTGATTTACCAAGGACATTTTAGCCACTGGTGTAGTAGCTACCATCTCCAAGAATGCTGTAGTCCCCATTGAAAGAGTGAAGTGTCTCCTAAAAGTCCAACATGCAAGAAAACAGATCACCGCTGATATGCATTATAAAGGCATTATGACAGTATGCCAAAAGAACAAGGTGTGCTGTCTTTCTGGCATTGGTCACCATGCCAATGTGATCTGGTATTTCCCAACTCAGGCTCAACTTTGCCTTCGAAGACAAGTACAAGGAGATCTTTCTGGACAATGTTGATAAGAGGACCCAATTCTGGCGTAACTCTGCAGGTAATCCTGCATCTGGTGGTGCTGCTGGTGCCACTTCCTTTTGTTTTGTCTATCCTTTTGACTTTGTCAGAACACAGCTGGTAGCTGATGTTAGCAAGGCTGCTGCTGATCGTGAGTTCAAGGGCCTTGGTGACTGCTTAATCCAGATCTTCAAATTAGCTAGGCTCAAAGGCTTCTATGTATCTGTTCAGAGCATATTTATCTGTAGAGCAGCTTATTTTGGAATCTATGATAAGCCAAAGGCATGCTTCCAGACCCCAAGAACACACATTGTTAGTTGGATGATTGTTCATATTGGCAAGTTTTTCATCCTATCCATTTGACACAGTCCGTCGAGGAATGATTATGCAGTCTGGCAAATAAGGAGCCCATATCACGCACTCTGGAACCATTGACTGCTGGAAGACAATTGCAAGAGATGAAGGTTCCAAGAATTTCTTCAAGAGTGCCTAGTCTAATGTCCTCAGAGGAATTGGTGGTGCTTTTGTGTTAGTCTTGCATGATGAATAGAAGAAATACATCTAAATCTGACTCTTCCAGATTCCAGACATGGTACTGCATGACGGTCTGTATTATGTAACAAACCTTGAACGTTCATGGACTTTTCTTTTTCTCATACACATTTATTCATTTAGAGCAATCAGTTACGTTTTACTGGTTGCTGTTTGGGTATCAATTCTACAGGCCACCAGATTTTCCATATTAACACAAATAATTATATTCCCCTGTCATTATTGTATGCCTTGCACTATAGTGAGGTCTGCAGTAGCGGAGGGGACTCAACAATAGGACTCAACGATCCTTTATATATTTTTTTCAGCCTTTCATGTTTCCTGGGTAATCTGGGTTTGAGAGAATAAAAAGAAACTATAAAAAATAAAAAAATGCCAATCTATCTCTGGCTGTTCCTGTGTGAATGCCCTATCTAGAATAACTTTTCACTCTTCTAGCCCATCAAGTTACAGAATTTTAAAATAAAAATCAATTTGCCCATTGGCATTGATGAGGTAATGGCTGATTCTTTATAGTATAGCACAATGGTAATGGATTAAATCTAGCAATTTACACTGAATGCTATAATTTGCCATATAAGCCGTCCTGGTTACTAGAAGCTGCATTGTTGGCTACTGCTTTGATAAATCAAGTGTGCTAAGCTATAGCCAGGAACATTGTAGGATAACTCTAGGGAGGTCCTATAATCTGTACATTGTGACAATTTTACAATCTATATAATTCTAATCAGAGGCAGTGCTTGCTCTACAATGATGGCCAATGAGGTTTTCTATTGTCCGAATAACATGAGAAATGTGACTTACCCAGCAAAACAAACATATTTAAAATGCAGTGTTATATATTTTTTACTGCTGTCAAATTTGGTTTACTTCATGATCTTAAATTACTACCTCTACCACCAGAGGCGGTCTACTCTAAAACTATAATGTTTTACATTGCTGCGCTAAGGGGGACCAGAACACTGCACCCAGACCACTTCAATGAGATAAGGTGGTCTCGTGTCTATAGTGTCCCTTTAATTGGTGGGAGGCTTTGAGATGCATATTATAGTTGAACATAGTGATTTAACTTCTAATATGGCAAAGAATTGAGCAGTGAGATTATAGGATCCATACACTAAAACTGTTTAATTAGAATTAAGTTGTTTTGGGTTTAGAATATTCCTTCAATCCTTTAAGAAAAAAAATAAGAATTCATTTCATGATAGTAACTAATAGATATTGAATTTCACACATTTACATTGCACATTTATTACAGATTGCCTTTGTCCGTGAAGACTCTTTTCCTTGAAACACTAAAGCTGCATTATCTAGAACGATTATTTAGACAGAAATCAACATACATTCACATCCACGTTTCCGTTAAGGTTGGCATCATTCATGCACAATTCAGCTTTGCAATATGAGAGGTTCTCTCCTTTTGGTTCTTATTTATCTATATTCAATGTCTAAGCCATCAACTAAAAGTATGAATTACTAGATGTAAATTACTTTATCATTGCATTATGATTTAAATGCCTTCCGCTACTCTGTGAAAAGCAACCTGCTCTCTTATGTTTTTCAGAATGGTATGCTGATAATTAATGCTGATATACGTAGTGAACTCATTTATAAAACATTGCATATGCTGATCACAGGTCATATTTCAACAGTTCATTGAAGCAGATAGGAAGATTTTTTATTTATTTTTTTACAGTAGAAAATGACTTCACATTGCTATTCTAAGTCCTTTATAATGTAATTTAAATAATTAAAATAGAAGTGTTACTTAAATCTAAACAATGTAATTTTGTTGGTGTAGCAATTTGGCATCAACGCATAAAAATAGATAAATATTTAAGGCTATACTACTGTTTTATCGTTCGCTACAAAATTCTCTCTGTTATATTTGTATGTTGTTTTAACAGCAACATAATGAACATATTAAGGTGTGCTTTTCAAAATTGTATTTTTAAATGAGCCTTATGGTAATGTTAGATTATATGCAAAATAAACTTTTATGATATTTGAAAAGAATTTGAAAACAATCAGAAAAAAAAATATTTACCACGTTCTTTGCATTAACAGAAAGTGCTGTATAGGTTTTTCATTTTAGTTTTTCTTTTCAGATAGGAAATATAATTTTTTTATTTTCCATTTTATATTACAAAAGGCAATAGGCTAATTGTCTCATTGCAAAACCATGTAAACCACTTTTGTAAAGATTACACGATTATCATGTAAATGTAGTTCATAAACATCTGCAGAACCAACATGACCTATTATTGGTCTATTGCCAAGAATGTGCTTTACTCTGTGCCCAAGTCACATTATTTTTATAACTTTTGAGGTAATGAGTACATTGATGCAAATTATGTTACAGATGTGTGTCCCTAAGTGACTTTGGGGAGGACAGGGGAGATGGAGTCTTATCTTGGTTGTAAAAGAAAATATTCTTAGATTTCAAATTGACAGTTCCCTATAGGAGTCCTCAGGCAAAAGAAAGAGGTGGTGTCAACAATGACGGATCCCTATGGAAAGTATATTTCAGTTCCTTAACAAAGTAAAAATATAGTAGGAAAGCATAGCAACATAATGCCAGTCCTTTGGACAGCTAGGTTTAAAACTAGCAAAAATAGAGAAAATTATAGTTACTAGTAAAGCCTAGCAAGGTCTAGCATACAAAGATATGGCAAACCAGGTTAACTCGCCTGTTCTAGCATAACAGAAATCACGGTTTATGAATAACTAAACCTGAGAACATTCAGAATTCATTCAGAATATCCTTATGGTTATAGAAACCCCATTTTTTAGATTTCACACCTATTGCTACTGTTTGGTCCGGTGCCTCCACAGAATCTCATCCAGCGTACATATAAATATAAATTGAGAATACTAAAACTAAGATTAAAATAATTATAACCGTAACTTTAACTGTAGATCTCGCCCTAACTCTAACCATAGCCCATAACCATTTAGAAAAAAAAATCATGTAATATAAAACATACAAAACATTAAATTGTGTTAGGAGAAAGTATTGCCAACATTATGTATATATAGACAGATATATATTTTTAGTTTATTATTACAAGGTATAAATACTCAAGTGTTTTGAATATTGAGAAAATAAATTAATTAAGAAATAGGTTTAGAAATGTCACCATAGTTAGAATGATGTCTTCTTCTTTTTTTCTCTTTGATAGTAAATATTGTTTCAATATGTATCATAACAGGAGGATAGTAGTACAAGGGGACTATCCAGGAGTAACATGTGAGCTTTAATCTAGCACATGTTTCAGCTTTAGTTATTTGAGTCCCAGGGGTTCTGTGTTTCATTAGAGAGTTTTGATGATTAAGTTGGGTTGATGATATTTTCTTGATGAGTCTAAAAAGGTGGTTGTTCCTGATTAAAGATTTAACTAAATATTTTTAAATTTGATACCTTATATTTATTCTTAGGAGCAACCAGTAGAATGTTCCAATGTTACAAATTTCTCTCTGGACGGGTACTTGTTAGTTAGGGTGAAATCTTTGAGAAATAGATCATTTTCACATTTACCTCCATAACAATGTATGTGCCTTTTTTAATGAATTGTAATTTTTTTAAATTAGCACTTTTTGCTTCATGTAGGAAGTCTCACATACCACCCACAATAGGTGTTTTTGCAACAAAAAAGCACGTTTTAAAAAGAAACATATTCAGAAAAAAAAATCCATGGATGGATGGAATCCCTGCCTTTTTTATGATTGGTTATTTATAAATAGATTTGCCCATTTTATTTAAATTTGATAGATACCAATACATGATCTGATGTTTATCTTTAGCAAGAAATAGCTGCGTTGTGTCTTAAAATTAAAAGCTTTACTTTTATGTGCTGCTAAATATCAAATACAGGCTGCAGTCCATGGTTATGATCCCTCCCACATATACTGATTTAAACTCTTCTAAAAACATCCCCAATAGTAGGCATAGGCAATCTTCAGCACTCCATATGTTTTGGACTACACCTCCCATGATGCTTAACCAGCATTATGGGTGTAAGAGCATTATGGGGGATGTAAAACACAACATCTGGAGTGCCAAAGGTTGTCCATTCCTGCCCTACACCTTGCCCTAAGTCCAACATTCAACCCGCAGGTGTTTTAAAAATCACTTTGTGGCACTTTGATTGAATTCTGTGTATTATAGCAACCAATATCTCCAAACACCACACACGTCATATTACCAGGCAATGCTGTATTCACTATTCACCCTGCTGCAGTAAATCCATCAAACCACAGCAATACCCCCACAATGTGCTGAGTAATTAACTCCGAATATGGTGCATTTAAGTGGAACTGTCACAAATGATATAATTGGAGGTGTAATTTATCCCGCGATATTACAAGGGACTAACAATTAAATAGCGATACAATTAGCCTGCTTGAGGCTCCAGATCCTGTCAGACCCCACTAGCAATGATCCTGTTTACCTCAATCAGAATGTTTTAGTCTTGTAAGAAAAATCTAATCATGGGTGCACATAGAAGAGCTCACATTCGGGGGGCGTGGCCTGATCGAGGAACGAGCTGGACACTTCTGGGTAGAGCTCCGCTCAGGGGCGGACTGAGAACCCTCAGGGCCCCCGGGCAAAATAAATCAAGGGCCCCCTTACAGGCCCCACCTATACTCCGCAGCAAGCGCCACCCATGTCCCGCCTCCATGCACCGCCTCCAGCCACACCCTACACAATCTTTAGACACAAGGAACAAAAGTGCAATAATTCCTTCAAGGCCCCAGTAGAGACTACAATTGAGGGCTAATGGGCCATGGAGGGGGGGAGAATTCTAGCAGAGGCTATCTCAGTGTCCTTTAGAGAGTGTGTTAGAAAGAATTTCCTCCAGGTCCCATTAGAGACTACAATGGAGTCTAATGGGGCCTGGAGGGGGGTCTCTCCAACACTCTGGTTCCTATTCACAATATAGCAACACAACATAGCTCGCTAATACCTAGGCCAAGTTGGCTCCTCTTACCTTAATTACTGTTGCTGTGGGCTTACTGGCTGCGGCTGGCAGGCTGTGGGCTTGCTGGCTACTGCCGGCAGGCTGTGGGCTTGCTGGCTGCGACTGGCAGGCTGTGGGCTTGCTGGCTGCGGCTGGCAGGCTGTGGCTTGCTGGCTGGCAGGCTGTGGCTTGCTGGCTGCGGTTGGCAGCCTGTGGGCTTGCTGGCTGTAAGCCTAACTGGTGGCCTGTGGGCTGGCTGGCTGGCTGGCCGGCCTGTGGGCTGGCTGGCTTGCTGGCTACTGGGGCACTTGTAGATTATTTAAAGAAATAATCCATGCACAATAACCACTACTGCTCTGTGTAGTCGTTATGGTGCCAGGAGGGCCAGGCCCCCCTCCCAGAGTAAGTAGTCAAACCGTTTAAGAACAGTTTGACAACTTACCTGGGGTCTGCTGGGATATGAGGCTGTAGTAGGGTATAGGAGCAGTGGTGCAATGTGTAAGGGGTGCAGTGTGTGTGAAAGGTTCAGTGTGTGTGAGTGGGTGTAGTGTGTGAATGTGTAGGGTGTGTGGAGCAATGTGTGTATGAGGGGGCTGTGTATGTGTGTGGCAATGTTAGTATGGGGGGCTGTGTGTGTATGGGTGGGCTGTGTGTGTGTGTGTGAGGCAATGTGTGTAAATGTGTATGGTGTGTGTGGGGGCAGTGTGTGTGTGTATGGGGGGCAGTGTGTGAATGTGTATGGTGTGTGGGGGTAGTGTGTTTATGGGGCTAGAGTTCACTCTCACCACTACGACCACCAGGAATCGCTGGTGGTCACAGTGTTGAGAGTGAACTCTAGCCCGTAGCTCCAGGGCTAGAGTTTACTCTCGCAAGAGCTGTAACGTTGCCGTGGTAACCGCGGCAACGATCTGTGCTCGCGCAAGAAGGACCCAGAGGAGCTGCAGGCTGAGCTCCCGGGTCCTCTCTTCCTCCCTCCCCTGCCGGCTGCCCGCACGGTGCCTGCGGACAGGGGAGGGGGCAATTGCCCTCCTCTTACTCCCCCCTCCCCCTCTTCTTACCCCCTTCTTACTCCCACCCTCTTCTTACTCACTCTCTTCTTACCCCCCTTCTTACTCTCCCCCTCTTCTTACCCCCCCCTCCCCCTCTTCTTACTCCCACCTCTTCTAACTCCTCCCTCTTCTTACTCCCCCTCCCCCTCTTCTTACCCCCTCTTCTTACCCCGCTCCCCACTCTTCTTACTCCCCCCTTCCTCTTTTTACTCCCCCCTCCCACTCTTCTTACTCCCCCCTCCCCCTCTTCTTACCCCCTTATTACTCCCCCTCTCTTCTTACCCCCCTCCCCCTCTTCTTACTCCCCCCTCCCTCTCTTCTTACTCCCCCCTCCCTCTCTTCTTACTCCCCCCTCTTCTTACTCTTCTCTCCCCCTCTTCTTACCCCCTTCTTACTCCCCCCTCTCTTCTTACCCCCTCCCTCTCTTCTTACCCCCCCCTCTCTTCTTACCCCCTCTCTCTCTTTTTACCTCTCTCTCTTTTTACCCCCCTCCCTCTTTACCCCCTCCCTCTCTTTTTATCCCCTCTCTCTTTTTACCCCCTCTCTCTTTTTACCCCCCTCCCACTCTCTTTTTAACCCCCCCTCCCACTCTCTTTTTAACCCCCCTCCCACTCTCTTTTTAACCCCCCCTCCCACTCTCTTTTTAACCCCCCCTCCCACTCTCTTTTTAACCCCCATCCCACTCTCTTTTTAACCCCCCCACTCTCTTTTTAACCCCCCCTCCCACTCTCTTTTTAACACCCCCCCCCACTCTCTTTAACGCCCCCCCTCCCCCCCCTCCCACTCTCTTTTTACCCCCTCCCCTGTAGCGTGGCCGAGCTGATGTGCGGTCCGCGGTGCCGGCCGTAGTGATAGGAAGGTGCTCAGTGTGCACCTTCCTGTCAGTCCGGCCGGGTACAGGAAACAGAAACTCCTGTTCCGCGCGGAGTTTCTGTTTCCTGCACCCGGTCGGACTGACAGGAAGGTGCACACTGAGCACCTTCCTATCACTCCGGCCGGGCACCGCGGACCGCACAGCTACAGGGGAGGGGAGGTGAGAAGCTGCAGCCGCCTGAGGCTCTTAAGAGAGCGCTCAGGGGGCTGCAGCATTTAAAGGGGCGGCCGGGCACCCTGATGGCGGGCCCCCTCCCGGCCGGGCCCTCGGACCATGTCCGAAGTGCCCGACCAGTCAGTCCGCCCCTGGCTCCGCTCCTAACACGCTGCATTTAGCATACAAAAGCTAAACAAATTAAAGCTGAACATCGCAAAATGGAGAAGCTAAACCCTAAAAAGCATACCAAAAAATGCCTGGAGCCAGGGGCCACCGTAATGGACCTTTTTGCGGTCAGAGAACTGTGATGCTGGAGAGACAAGTAGGCCCAAATTCTCCCCTGCCTTCACCACAGGCCACCCCAGTGACAGAGCACTCCTCCGGGGACACAACCCAGATCCTCGCAAAGCTATCTGAGGTGCGCGCATACCTAGCCAGGGAGATCGTGAAGTCCACAACGGCCTTGCAGACTGAGATACACTCCCTTGGAGCGAGGATCGCATGGCTCGAAGAATGCCTCGAAGAATGCCTGCAGGGTCTGTCGGAGAGGGTGGGAGAAGGCCCCCTCCACAAGCTCATGCTCACCATCCTGAGGCCCCTACCACCTGAAATTCCAGATGGCCAACGGCATATTGAAAGAGTACATCGAGCCCTGCCTATGCTGAGGGCAGACGCCAACACACGAAGGGACGTAGTGATCAGGTTCCTGCACTTCCAAACAAAGGAAGCCCTGAAAAAGGGCAGCGAAGTGCTCATTAAGCCCTATTATGCTAGTGTGGAACTCACCCTGGTTCAAGATTTAGCGCTCAGCACACTGCAGCGACGGAGTGGAAGCCCATAACAGATGCTCTATGCTGGGCCGGTCTCCGGTCTCCGGTCTCCGGTCTCCGGTATGCCTGGATATTTCAGTTTAAATTAATAGTGTTTAAACATGACGGAGGACCTCGGCCACTTACCGAGTGAATGGCAGGAGCATGAGACCATTACCTTGGCCTATGGTCAGCAGGGGGTTGATGACGAGCCTGTTGGGGTGGCGAGGGAAACGGGCAAGTACCGTTCCTCATACATGATATGTCCATGGCATATTGGGGGGACACTGGAAAGTGGCTTCACCCCTGCTGGGGACACTACACCGACACTGGGACTTCGGTGAATCGATACCAAGCCTCTTTGGGGGGTATGAGGAAGGACACCCATATACCATATCCTGGGCCTACACTGGAGGAAGAAGAGGGAACTCTCACTTGCTCCACATTGAGTATATCTTAGCAACAGTGCTGCTCACATTATGAGAGGGGGAACTGTTTTGACTAGAGATGGGGGGACACTGTTATGAGAAACACTGTTACATGACCATATTTATGGGGCGAGTATCCGCCTCTGAGGGTGCAGACAGCGGGGAGGTCAGATGGATAAGCACTTTGGTCAGTGGGGAACAACCCGCGAGATGGCATGGTATCATCCCTACAGGAACGCATAGTACCGGGGAAGGAGACGGGTGTTTCCCCCCTTTCACCCCCCCGCAGCTTAAGATTACATAGCCAAGGGATCCCCTGAGACCTCACACATTATTTTAATTCTATATATTTTAAGACAGGGTGAAGCACCCGCCCATACACCAACAAGCAGGGATCAGATGCAAGCTAAAAGGTCTCTCAACCGCTTGACATAAACTCTTTAGTATTTACCGTCTTCATGTGATATGTTTATTTTGCGATGTTATAGTTCATTCATATGTTTGATGGAGTTTTAATTAATACACCACAGTGTGTACAGGTTATGGCTCATGGGTACATATCTCACATGCGTGTTTGGTGCAGCAGAGGTGCTGACACAAGTACCCCACATGAGTCTGGCGACTTGTAAGACCAGACGGTCTAAGTACGTTTCTCGGTATGCGATCTGCTTACCACTCTATCTTTATTTCCTCCTTTCCTTATTTTTTCTTACGGGGCTGGGGCGGGCAGGGGTATGGGGAAGGTGAAATGTCTCGGACTCTTTGAGTGTTGGCAACAGGGTGAGGATCACCAGAGAGCAGAGGTGAGCATGTATAAAAGCTTTACGAACCTAGTAAGGCCATGGCTATAAACATTACCTTCTTGAATGTGAGGGGTCTCAACACCCCTAACAAGCGGCACCTTATGTTCCGCAAATTGAAGAGGCTGAAGTCCAATATTGCCTTCTTACAAGAGACACATATTCCTAAAATGGCCAAATTTAGATTGAGAGACCATACATTTAATGTGACTTACAAGGCTAGAGCTAACCGCAAATGCAACGGCGTTGCAATCCTGGTCCCCAATAGCTGCCCTTTAAAAATCACATCCTCTGAAATGGATTCGGATGGGCGTTACATCATACTGACTGGCACCTAATTCTCCCACACGCTACACCTGATTAATTTATATGCACCGAATCAGCCGGACCCCGAATTTTGGGAAGGCCTACTAGCCAAAATAAGGGCACTCCGGCATGGTATGATAATAGTAGGAGGGGATCTTAACGCGGTGTCATATCCAGCCATAGACAGGAGCACTCACAAGGGCCTTGTGAATGTGTGGAGGGCACATCATCGGAGCGACGTTGACTTCACTGACTTCTACAAATCACTATACAATCACTTCCCTGATGATCAAGAACAGAGGGAGCGAGAAGAGGGACAAATGAGTACGTTTCTGAGTGACTTGGGACTGCCCATGTTACCCCAAGAAGCGATAGATAAGACAGCCTCTAAAAGAGTGAGGAAATAGATATAGCCATATCAGAACTAAAAGGGAAATAAGTCCCTGGAACGGATGGATTTGACGGGGTCTATTATATAACTTTCCGAGAAGAGCTCATACCTCACTTGGAAAAATTATTTAATGACCTCAGGGAGGGAGGAATGCCTGATAGAGAAATGTCGCTAGCCACGATAGTGCTGCTCCCAAAACCTGACAAAGATCCCCTCCTCCATGGCAACTATAGACCCATATCACTTATAAACCACGACATGAAGATCTTTGCAAAAATATTGGCAGGCAGGCTGAACCAATTTTTAACGACTTTGATCAACGCCGATACGAGAGACCCATGACATGCGAATAACACAACACTCTCTCAAATATTTAGGCGATTCAAATGACGGAACAATTATATACACAAAACTATGTACCATTAGTCAAAGTGCTAATAAGAGACACGGAAAAGTGGATTGTAAAACCCATATCTTGGATAGGCCAAATTCATTTGGTAAAAATAAACATACTGCCACGAATTTTATTCATGTTACAGGCTTTGCCTATACATATTTCCAAAACACATCTCTCACCCACATTTATATGGCAAAACAAGCGACACAGGATATCGTGACAAACCTTGTAACCGCGTGGAGGATTAGACCTACCTAATTTGCATTTTTACTATTTAGCGCAAAATACAACAATAGGTAAGCACTAATTTACAGACAATACATGTGTTGGCAGCAGCCTTTAAGAAGGGAATCCTTCCAAACCCTTCAATGAAAAAAGAAATAGTACCAAAAAAATTAAAAAGCTGCTGTTTTTTTGTACTATTTACTATTTAGCGGCCCATCTAATGCAAATCGCGATGTGCTACTCTCCTCGAGAGGACAGAAAGTTTGTAGACATAGAATCACTTATGCTGGGAGCAGATCTCACTCAGTTCCTTACATGGGTCCCCAAAGAGCAAAGACCGATGCTGAGAGTTACCTGCCTGGTAGTTCTCAACTCTTTGAAAGTGTGGGACGCATCAATACAGAAATACAGATTAGCATCATCACCTTCGCCTCTCATGTCTTTTCTCCAAAACAGGGCGTTTGCTCCTGGGATGGAAGCTTGGGATTTCAGACACATAGAACAAGCAGGCCTACAGAGGATCTGCCAACCAATTTCAGGGCACGGAGGTCATTACCTTTGATGAACTTAAACAAAGGAGACATCTCACGCCATCTGACTTCTTTAGATACCTACAGGTTAAGGATTTCAGTAAAAAACCTCATATAAAGGAGGCGGCACTCAAGCCGATGATGTTGTTTGAAGACACATGTTTATCCAAAATCATGCCTAAAGGCCTAATTTCGCTTCTATACACTCACCTCTGCTCGGAGACTGAGGACTGGGATAGACTTAATTACACTTTGCTATTTGCATCTACCACTATTTAAATGCAGCTCCCCCCATGATGATATGGCCAGAGAGGAGTTTTTTTTCCTGATAAATTATTATTTTGAGATGAGCTGAGTTAATATGGAAACTTAAAATAACCGAGAAGTGTCCTAGAGCAGGTCATGAAATGTATGGCAAAGTGGCACCCTAAGACTAAAGAAGCCCTAACCCTAACTCTAACTCTTACCAAATTTCTAAAGCTGGTTCTAATTAAAAAATTATAATGTTATCTAAAATATACAATAAGCTCAAGCATGCATTAGATTAAATGAATGCTACCTCGAGGCACCTCTAGGAGATTTTAGAACTCTTTGATTGTATTATTGTCCCCAGTTGCATAGTTCATTAACTTGCACTAACAAATACTCTTTAAAAAAATTGCTCCATCCAAATGAAAGGGCAACATTTCAGAAACAAAAAGGTTTGAATGAATAACTAATATGACAAACGATTTGCTCAATATCAAGAAATGAAATGCAAATAACGTTTTGCCTTGATTAGCATTTCTACTGGAAGCTCCAAACATTCCTTCACACAGTGCATTTAGAGTTAATAAAAACTACACACTCATTTGGTTTTTTAAAAGCTCCCACTAATGATTAAAGGCTTTCCAATTCAAATGAAAGAAATATGTAGCATTCTTAAAGGAATTAATGGATTAATTTATAGCCAATCACTTATTATTGGATTTTATTTTATAGTAAGAGTTACCATATTGAGGGTTTTACCCTTGAGCAGTTGACGACTGAACTACAAAAATTAGACCTAAATATAAAAACTGCTATTAAAAACTATGTCAGCTATACATTTTTTTAAGATGGTGATCGACACAGCATAATTCACTATTTATAAAAGGATCACTAGAGGTACCCAGACCACTTAATCTCAAAGAAGTGGTCTGGGTGCAGGGGGCAAATGTAAAATAATGCAGTTTTGTGGGAACTGCAATCTTTACATTACAGAGTTAAACACACTTCTAGTGGCTGTATTTTTGATAGCCACTAGAGGCACTACCTCTGCATTGACTGAGTTTTGACTTGATCATGTGACTTTCAATGGCAATGAGGACACTGAACAAGATTAAATGCAGCTCACACAGAAGCATTGTATTCAATGTTTCCAAGGAGCATTGGATTGGACAGGAAGCTAGCATGTGATGCCTCCAGGATGATGCTGTGGGCGGAGAAGCAGACGGCTGCACTGAGTTAGCCTAAGCACTGAAAAAAATGTAAGTTTAAACTTTTCAATTGGTTTTAATTTATGGTGCATTGCACCTAACTATTGAGGATAAAACTATAGCATTAGGAATACATGTTTGTACTACGAACACTATAGAGTTCCTTTAAACAACATTCCAAATATGTTTGTATAGAACAATAATAGTTATTCGAATTATCACAACTCTTCATCCTTTATATGTTTCCATGATATGCTTCCTACAGGATGTATCTATTTGTCAGCCTGGATGTATTCATTATAACTGTCTTAATTGGAGGGGCAGCATGGTCATCAAAACTGTGCTCTATATTAAGCATATGAAATGAAACCATGGCATCAGAAAGCTATATAGTAATTTATTTGAAGCTGTGATACGTATTTTTTTTAAAATCTTTTATCGCTTGTTTTTTTAGGAAAACATCTGCCATATATGCCACTGTATAATTCCAGTCACTGACCTCATTTCCTGCACTAAGAATGGGGCAAGCAATTTCATTTCTGAAAAACCCGTGCTCATTTCTAAAATTCCCACCTTCAATTAATATCCCTACCTATTGACCTCGTAAATTGGAATCCGCAGAATGTATTCTCTTCAATTATTTATATATATATATATATATATATTATATTTTTGTTTACATTTTTGTAAAATAACTGAATACAAATTAAAAAAGGGAAAAATAAACTATAAATGCTTGCATCTAGAAGAGGTCATAATATGCTGGTGAATAAACTACATGGAAAATCAAAAAATAGTATAGATATAGCGTTCTTATGATCTGCTGATACATCTTTTTACATTTTCCTTCCTTAAAATATAACTGGAAGGCGAGGGGGCAAAGATTCTAGAATCTAATATTCTATATCTAATATTTATACAGTGCCCTTTTGAACTAGTAAAAATAATCGCAAAACATATATATTGCTGCTGTATATTCAAATATCAATAATTGAAAGACAATTAATAAACTAAAAAGATGTTAATTAAAAAAAATGAAGGGAGGATATAAACATAAGACATATGATTTAACGATGTCGTTATCCAAAATATATCATTTTACATTTTTGAAATGTATAATTTCATTTTTTTTCCCAGCACCTATTTTCTATTTACAGTGCACCTGAAACACATTGTGAAATTGGCACAAAGCCCAGATTTCCTATTTGGGAATGGCTTGATGATTTCACTATTTTTTTTTTATCCTCTTTTCCCCCCCACCCCAAACAGCAGGTGTTCTACACTGTAAACAATACTACTCACCATAATGTTATTAGCTCTAGAATTTTTATCACACTGCCATCTCACCATATTTTTTGTACTACAGGAGGCTGTTGGCACATGTTCAAGTACGACGGGCTGATTGAGCATTTAACAGAATAATGACACATTCTTCTTTAACATTAGATGATCTATCTTAATGGAAAACAAGTGGTTAACATTATATATCTGTGTCTTACCTTCTTTAATTATGTTTTATTCTATTGTCTTAGAAGAACACGTGTTCTAATGTGTCAGCAAGGGGTTCATTCATTTAAAGGAAAGCCAGTGCAGTAACCACAGAAGGCCAGCCAACAGCGTTTAGTCATTTAATAATCGCTCTTTGTATGCCCCAGGTAAGCTTTTCTTTTTTTTTTCTTTCTTATTTATAAATGTGTGTAAACAAACACATTTCTCCGGGAGTCTCAAAGAAACAGTTCTATGAAGATTACACAAAGCACAGAAAGTAAGATGAAAGCAGACACAGGAGCAAATAAAATAATTGTTAGTCTTAACATATTCAAGTGAATAGTTAGCTTCTGATACTGGGAAGAAGGGGGGCAGGTAAACAGAGCATTGCATAACACAATGAATGCTAACAGGTTTAAATACACAAAACATGTGATTAACAAATCTAGCAGAACCAAAATAGTCCTTGGCCAGTTCCTATGAGTGCAGACAGACAAACAGGCAGACAGATAGACAGACAGACAGACAGATGGACTAACGGACAGACAGATGGACTGATGTATGGACATATGGATGGATGGTGTGTGTGTGTCTGTATGTACAGTTACAGTATAATACATTGTCTTCAAGTCTATCGCGTTATTTATTTTTATTGGGATGTTTTTGTAGACATAATTTTTCCTAAACAATTCAATCAGTGAAACCCAAGAGAAAACAGATGCAATATAGTAACAATAAAGAGTAGTACTTTTTTTTGTAAACATCCTTTGTTCTCCCTACAGCAACTGTAAATCTATTAGCCTTATTTTTCTTTCTTCTCTTATTTTGTATCCCAAGCCAGAGCTCAAGTTCTCTGAAGCAATCCTTAATCACGCTCCCCAAAGGCCTACGACGGCATGCAGCAATTTTTCCCTTGCTCTCTGCACAGATGTTTCAAGTACATTCCATTGCACCTACATGCCATTACAGCTAATGGCTTATTCTGATGAAGAAAGCGGCTAGCAGCTCAGAGCAGCAAAGGGGAAAATGTCCTCCTGCACACCTCATACAGTAAAAAACAATGAAATCTAAGGGCAGGTGGTAAAACAGAGCTATCTAATCTTAATTACATACAGTATTACCCCTAAATTTGGTTAGTCATTACTTATGCTAATCCTTGTTTTTTTTTTATTCTTTTCAAATCAACACTATCGATGTGCATCCTTTCACTGCGACACATGGGGGATTGTTTTTTCTTGTGTCTTCACACTGAGGAGATCAAAGATTGTATTTCCATTCACATCAAATGAAAGTATGTAATTGACAAACCTTATTTAACACAATTAATTTCTGAAATATTATCCTTCAAAACAATAAGCCAGAAGAGAGTGAGTGAGCAAAGTGACACTTCTTTATATAAACATGTAGTGCTAAAATTCCTAATGACGTTCGGGTGCTCAATGTCTAGACAAGGGTTTGGCAACCTGGGGAGCTGCAGATGGTGTTAGGTTACAGTTTCCATCATTCTCAGCCAATTATAGATAGCTCAGTATAGCTGTAGTTTAACATCAGAAGCAGCGTGTCAGGTTGACCAACACCTACTTAAGGCATGTTAAATTAATTAGTCAAAAAATATTATTTGTATAACCCTTAGTGGAACATTGAAATTGATATTAAAGGGATTGCTTACCACTCACAATCTTGATGTATACAGGGGGTGAGGGGTAAGCAACCCCTTTAACCCCTTAAGGACACATGACATGTGTGACATGTCATGATTCCCTTTTATTCTAGAAGTTTGGTCCTTAAGGGGTTAATATCAATTTCAGCGCTCCATCAAGGGTATAGGTTCTTCACTTGTGCCACTTAAATATTTTGTTTAGTGTGGTGTGTGGGGAGGAGGGTATTCCCACATAGATGTGTAGAGCTACTGGTTCGTTATTTTATATTTTTTGGTTGACACACTCCCTCCTGTTGGAGGATTTTTATTCATTTTTTTTTAATATTATTTGCATCTTTTGATAGATGGGGTTGTATCTGATAAGCTAGGGCATTGCATTGTGTTTGCCTTCACACATTATTTTTTAGCATACATTAAAGGGTACCTGTCTTGACAAATACAAATTTAATCTTTACATTGTACTCACATAAATGCAACAAAGTATCTAGATTTCTCAAAAATCTGAGCCCAAAAAGCCCTCCTCTTAATCAGTTCAGTCTGTGCCAAACTGGTGCGGACCAGAACAAAGATGAGAAGGCTGTACGCTGAGTATCTGTTATCAGGGAAACCCTTGTCTTCTCTGCTTGAATTTAGCCTAAGGGAAAGCAGTACCTTTGAGGGGAAGTGGGGAGGAGCAGCAGGCTCTGTTTGAGAGCAGTACCAGCAGCAACAGGGAGAGAGTAAAGAACATGCAAATACAATGTTTTGTCTATTAAAAAAATATGCTTTAAATAAGTGATGGCCAATCTGACAAACTGCTTTTGTTATTGAAAGATTAATTGCAGCAGCACTGGACAGGCAATCTGAGAGTTAAGAGAGAGAACAGATACGTTTTATCTTCACAAAGCAAGCATAGCATTTTGGGGATTTTTTTTTTAACTCTTATGGAAAGCAAGCCAGTGCTTCCCAAACAGGGGTATACAGGAGAGATGTGTCTTACAGCAAGTTTAACACTCAGGAACTTTCATCAGGACAGGACATCATTTGTCCTGAGAAAAGTTCTTGAGTGGAACTGAAATATTGACACTTATGGAATATGCTCAATAAAGAGGATCCTTTTGGAAAACCCTGGAGTGCTGGCATTGTTCAAATATATATATATATATGATATATAGATATATATATATATATATATATATATATATATATAGATTCCCGAAAGAGTGCACTCAAAGGACTTGAATACATTTCAAATAGATACTTTAATGAAGTATTATATTACAAGAAAATACGGATCGACGTTTCAGTCCAAACTGACTTTTATCTTGATAAAAGTCTGTTTGGACTGAAACGTCGATCCGTATTTTCTTGTAATATAATACTTCATTAAAGTATCTATTTGAAATTTATTCAAGTCCTTTGAGTGCACTCTTTCGGGAATATATGGAGTGGCTGGAGCTGTTGCACTGAGGCATTGAACAAGACCGGTTAAATTGAGTGCGGGGCATTCGGATTTTATATATATATATATATATATATATATATATATATATATAAAAAAATATATATATATATATATATATTTATATATATATATATACATACATACATACATATATATATATATATATATATATATATATATATATTTGTTATTAAGGGGTTAGTTTATAGCAACAGAGTTGTAGTGGGTTGAAATCTGAGTTACTGACTTGACATTTTTTGAAATGCATTGGTTTAGTCTATATTGTGCTAGTTTTTCACTCACCTGAGCTTTCTGTTTAACCCCTTAAGGACACATGACATGTGTGACATGTCATGATTCCCTTTTATTCCAGAAGTTTGGTGCTTAAGGGGTTAATGATTATTAATTAAAAAAAAAAAATAAAGAAATGTGTTGCACTCACACTTACAACTGAAGATATCATCTAGAAGTTTGGCAATCACATCAATAATTTATTTCAATATTTTAGTATTTCATCTACTGTGAAGATCAAGATGTATTGGCAAATAATAGATCATTGCAGTATCTTCTAAGCGTTTTTTATTGGACTACAGAAATTCTAGAATGACATGTTTTTGGGAGAGAGTCCCTTTCTCAGATCTAACGCATTTCTGAATAAAATGACATATGGAATTCAAACCTAAGCTATGATACAGGGTATAAAGCAACATCAGAACAGACAGTACACATGACTAATTAGGTTAGAAACAAGAGAGAAAATAGACACCATTCTTCCAGACGGTCATAAATATTCTGTAAAAGGATCAGAGAGAGAGGAGAGTGTGCATTCACATATGCAAACACATTCATATACCCTGCATTATGACTTTATAAAGGATAGCTTTTTATATGCGTATTAGACATATTAGACTCATATCAATTTCACTACGCATTAATTACCCACCTGCCCTTACTCCCACCCACCCTGGTTTCTTCTATGTTTATAGCATGTTTTTCCAGCTGTTTGACATTACGAACACACTAAATTACCTCCTCATTCCCTTTACATACTACCAGTGGCTGCGATTATCCTTTTAATTCCCTCTAGACATTACCTACAAATTCCCCCTGTTATCTCGTCTCAACTCCCCATTTGATCGTAAGGTCACAGGCTATCCAGAAAAGTATCCTGTATACATGAGTTCCAGTGACTAGATCTCAACTCACCAGCATAGCTCTCTTTACATTTTGTATATTCTACTTATATTGTACTGTCTTTTTCCCTAGTTGTACAGTGCTGTGAAATATGTTGGCACGTAATAAATGTCAGAAATAATAACATGGGCCGTAGTCTTCTAGTCAGAGACAAATACAATGTATGCTCAACTGTATAAAAAATAGCACTTTAAACAATTATTTTTGTGTAAATAAAAATGTTCAAATGTAAATATCTAAAATATTTCTAAATGAGGGAAACAAATGCGGAAGTTTGCAAAACTGTTAAATTAGGGAGTTTTTAACTTAAATTTGGCCAAAAATGTATTATTTGTACCTCAGTTCAACACAATTCACTGTTTTGTAAAGACACCATATATCATTGCTTTAAGGGGATTTACTACCAAAATATGTGTTCAATGAAGTTGACCACCTGTGCTCTTTTGGGTATGGACAAAATATTATTGAATGGATTGAAAGTATAGTGCATTGAAGGTTTCATAATGACTCTGGTTATATGCTGGTATTATGGCTATAAATATAAAAATACCGAAAAGACAAATTAAATCTTCCTTTGTCTTTAGAACTATGGTCCTGACGTCCAAAGCCTCCAATAAAAATGGAAACAGATTAATTATTGCACAATAATGACACATTCGTAGAATGCAGGTTTACATAACTAATGCTTCATGCTTTATATCAATCTAGATTTCATTCATTACATTGGTTACAACGATATTAAACTGTAAGCTGTCCGTCTTCATATGTTGCTTTGCATTCCATAGCGATCTAGAACAAAATGTAAAATGGGAAAGAAAGTAAGTGGATGGAGATATGATTATGTAGAAAAACAATGCATAGAACATTGTGTCAAGTGAGATGCTGAAATTAGGACGTGCATCATTATTCTGTTCACATTTTTGGTCTATCGAGTGTTTCCGCTATCTGATAAGGTAGGCTTGTCATGTTTCAGTATAGATTTAACCCCTAAGGAATCTAGCAAGTTCCATACGTATCCTTTATAAAAATAGACACCCTGGCTCATATTGCAATATTTACATATTGGCTTACTTCAGTCAACATTGTTTAGTATTTTCAGCTAATATATATGATATATGATATATATATATATATATATATATATATAGAGAGAGAGAGAGAGAGAGAGAGAGGGAGGGAGAGAGAGAGAGATGTTATCTCTTCTTTTTTTGTTTTTGTCTTATGTAAGGTAGAATACTCTATATATGATGTATTTAAAGTGGAACTGTCACACGTGAGATTTTCACACAATCGCATAGTTTGCTAAGTTAGCTTTTGTTTTGTTTTTAAACAATTTTTTATTTTTAACTGTTCAATACCATGTAAATTAATTTAACCCACACAATGGTGTATGAGCTGGCTCATTGAGTGTATACATTACACTAAGGAAGTAAATCCAGAGCTCACATTGATTTGTAGGGTATTTTTTAGAAGATGTCCACAAGGGTGCCTCTGACATCAATGGGCAATAGCACAGTTTGAAGTTCCGTAGAAGAGAATTGACAGTTACACTTTAAGATCTATGACTTGAATTACTTATTCATTTTACTTTAAGCATTGGTTATTGCAGTGCTATTTTATTATCTTTTATAGCACACACAAAATAATATACAGATCATGATTGCATAATGCACTGTTGATTATTTATAGTTTAACACCTTTCACGGTCCTCCACCCAAAAAAAGAAAAGGAGAATGGCATTTTAGAGGTAAATGAAACAGAAACAAATCATTTAGATTCTAATGCAGTTTTTCCTCAAGGCTGCTGTTTTATTTGTTTCCATCTCCAAAAAAACCATCATCATATTAACATAGATGACAATCTGGCAAGGAGGCGCTGATCAAAGATAAATTTCACACTCTCTGTTCACATTTTCTAATTACACCATCTGTGTCAGACTCCTTCGTGGCTGTTCTTACCAATCTGTCAAATGCTGCATGCCTATGGGAAATGCAGAGAAGTCAAAGAAAATTGCCCGAGTCTCTGCCACGAGCTGATCCATCACCCCAATTGAACGTGAGCGGAGATATTGATCCAATTGAACCCAGGAATTAAAGTGTACACACAGCACAGTTTAATGCATAGCTCGCAGAGAAAACACAAAAGTAGACTTATACATGGCTTTTAGAAGAAGGATATACCCCCACCTCACTATCCTCTTTATCTGCTTAACAGCAAGCTGAGTACAAGCTCTGCATGGAATATCAGTCTGTGAGTTTGAATTCGGCATCCAACTTAAAACGGAATAATGGATGAAGAAGAAAGTCTATTCATTCAGCGTGGTTTCCTCTCTCCAAAACATTAACTATGAATGATTGTGGACAGGCTATGAGGAAAAGAAATCATGCATGTTATAAGAGCTTATAAAATGTAAATGAAGATAGCAGCTCGACGCAGGAATCCATAAAAATAATAATATCTTTGTTACGTTGTATATCTTTCTGCAGTCTAACAGTCTATTGAGTAGAACAGTTGGACCTTTTGAGTAACCTCTCTATTGTGAACCAATAAAGTGAGAAAGTGGCTCTCCTAAATCAATATACAACACATGATTAATATAAACACTCCAAGGTTATTACGCCACAAATGTAACCTTAATAGTATTTATTTATAAAATATTTTACAAGGAAAGATACATTGAGATTTCTCATTTTCAAGTATATCCTGGGTCCACAAAACATTGCATTGATACAATAGGGTACAATAAAATGCAAAAACAATATTAATACTGTGGCGAAACCGACCTCGCCACGTGTCCTTGGAGGGGGCTGCTTGCCCGCCTCTTGCCTTTGGACTATGGACCAGACTTTATGTGAATGTGTTAACCCAGATAGCTATACCATGGAGCCTATTCATATAATGAAAGACTATGGGAAAGACTTTAGCTCCATGGCAATTGTACTGTGTGAATAGGATCTGCGCGCTATTCGGTAGTTTTGTGCGCTCAGATCCCAGCTATCTGGGGATATGTTAAATGTCTGTGTGTTATGGATAAAATGTAACTTTCTGTATTTTAAAGTGTTTTATGTCTTTCTGTAACCATGTGGTTAATGGAGTCTGCTTCTAGCCCTGGATAATTGGATTACTTCCCTCTTTGTCTCCAGGATAGAGGCCTATGTAAAACCTGTCTAAACCGGTTTACCATGCGGCTAGTAAGGGACAAAAGATACTTTTAGTAACTTTTGAACCCCTGGTCGGATTCATGCCATTTTTTAATATGTTGTTCCCCTGAATGGATTTATTGTGGATATGTATTTTTATGTGAATGTGATGTATGGTTTTAGAGTTATGAAAGTTGTGTAAAAAGTATATTTTAAACTGTATGCATAATGGGATTATGTGTCACACTAAGGGGAGGGGATGTGTGGGTTGCACCTGTGATACTATTGGTCATTTTATGCCTCCCCCTGGGTGTGGCCTGTATGTGTGAGATGGAAATAAAAGCCAGGCTGGATGAGCCAGTCCAGAGTTCCTGTTTAACCCTCAAAGTGAAGTGTCGTCTCATTATTGGGGGAAGGATTTATTGCATGCTGTTCCAGTTTGACTGCTAGGAGTGCAAACCTATTCGTATGGTTCCTATTCAACTGTCTACAGCATTCAGAGGCTTGAGAGGATTCATATGCTTCTCTGATTCGGTGATTGTGGTGTCTGCCAATGTGCTTGGAGTCCTCAGGAAGCGCTAGGAGCATCCATTAACGGAGGTACCCAGTCGGGGTGCCAGGCGATCCGTTACAAATACACAATATATACAAAATTTAGCATAGAACAGGTAGGAAATATCAACGATGACAGGTGCATTCTGTTTTGAAGTATGTAGAGAGGGATCTCTTAAAGGACTTTAGGCTTGGGGAAGATTGAAAGTGTGCGGGAGGAATAAAATATAAAGATATTATAAATATTGTAACTATATACTGTAATTGTAGAATATTATATATACAGTGCTCAGTAATAAAAGTGGACTGTAGATTTCTATATTCTCTTACAAGAAACTGGTCTAAGAATTGTGGCTTTCTGTGTATTATTTAGCTACACTGGACTGCGAAATGGATAGTGGCATTTACCCTATAGCCTTGACCATCTATCTATTTTTGCTTCTATCGCCTACAGTCTTTATTTTAAATATGTGTTTATTATTTTTATAAAATTGTCTTTTTGTGGTTGTATTATATGTTTTTAATATATATACACATATTTTTTTTTTTACTTCAATTATTATTTTTTGCCTCCTGTGGTGATCTGAATACATTGACTTGGGCAAGAACCACCATCCATTTCTATTACTGAGCACTGTATACAGTGCCGGGGGTGGGCTCTATAGTTTAAAAGTCACCTGCACATTTAAACCATACCTACAAGATTCTACATTTACAGTATATAGGTAAAATATTTTCAATATCTGTATTTATTATTTCTATATATATCTTCATATGTTCTGTATTTGTATTTTGCCTAATAACCAAACAGGTTGCCCCATTATGTAGTTTTCTTCTTTCACGTGTATTTATGAATATTTTGTTCTGATGGAGAAAGAAACATTAATCATTTATCCTTGTGATAATTATATACATTTATTTCACACTATTTAGTGCACCCTCCATGTTGTTTTGGATAACCGTTTCTACTGTGTTCAACAGAATGAATGCAAATACATCTTGAATAAAAACCGAAACATAAAGCACAGGATTGATTGAAACATTGTATGTCATTGTAGGTAAGGCATAAATAGACAGAACAGGAAATTAAAGCCTATAGAAAGCGTAGGACACAGAGTGAACTTTCACAAATCTTCACTTTATACATGCACACAAATAAATAATAATATATAAAATAAAAGCATATTTTTTGTAACTATATTAACAATCTAGGTAAACGTGATGGTCTTTGAAACAAAGAAGAAACATCTATTTCAGATAACAATAGGCCTAATTGCCAATACAGTCCACAAATGAAAAGTCAAACGCATTGTCTGTCAATTAGTACCTCCCAGGTTCTCATTCTCCTTAAAGATGATGACTTAAAGATGATGTACTTCTTAGTACAAGACGTAGTTCTGAGGAAGGTGTACAAACAAAGGTTAAGTTGAAGGACAGTATGGAGAGATAGTATGATGGACGCATAAATAAGCAGAGAAAAGTCAGCGGTACAACAACAGGCACAATAAACTATACAAAGAACAAGACATCACAAGAAGAGGTAAGACCAAGACATAAGAAAGGGAAAATGAAAAGGAGCAGGTAGGATCAGAGACAAATTGCAGAGGAGAGGGGCAAAGAGGCCAGGTAGCCACTGAAGACAATATAATGTAAGAAATAAAGAGTATTTTCTTGATGGAACTGGTTGATTAAAATAAGACAGATAATTAAACATAATGTTCCATGTCACAGGTTCATTTAGCATTGTGAAAATACTTACATTGCGAAAAGAGAAAATAGAATCATATATAAATATGGCACAACAATAAACATTTTATTTCTACCAAGTGTTCAGCATATTGGAAAATTTAAATTTCAATATGCTATCTTTTTATTTTGTAATTAAACAAATGAACCACATTAGGTAGTTAGGGAAATGCTAAGAAAAATAACTATGTATTGAATATAATAAACATAATATTATATTCAATATTTTTTTTTCTTATAAGAACTACACAGATACAGAGAGACAGTTAAACAAGTGCTGAACAACTTGCTATACCTACAAACTCTGTAAGAAGAGCAGGGGTTCAAGAGAGACTAGGCTTACAGGCAATAAGGTATGATCCTATAAAGGGCATTTGTGCAATTAGTGGGGAATTGTGTGTAGTGCCCTTTATCTTATATCCCCTTTACATTCCAATAATGCAACATGAGACATAGTTGGTGAAAATAGGCCACAGCCTTTTTATTAAAATATTTCACCAAACAATATTACCAATATTAACTTTGTACCAAATATACATATAATCCTTTAATTTGAACATCAAACAATATAACTTAACAATGTTCCATAAATATACCATTCCTTTCCAATCAATTATCCATAACCTCGCAACTCACCTGGGCACTTGCCTTCCCCTTCATCCCAACCAACACTGGCCACAAAACCTGGCTGTCTAGCAACACCATGCTAACCACTAACCGACTTTTGGCTCAGTGGGCACGTCTGTAATAAACCATACCTTAATTTCACTGAGGCTAGGGAAGGGATCGGCCCTACTTTCCTTTACACCTGTTGGACTCCTCAGTTCAACCTATGATTGGCAAGGACAACCACCATAGCAGCTCTGATGTGAAATGAATACCCCCCAAACTCTGAACTATGGATACCCAGAGCCTCCAGCACCAAGCAAAACACCCGGATAAACTGAAACCGATATAGAAAACCAGCATCCTGGTGTACCAGGATGGGGCCTCCACATGAGGGGCGGAGGACCTTAAGCTGACGAAAACATGTCACCGGGCAGACCACTGACCTTGGGACGCCCTGTAAAGTGACCCACGCTCCATGCCCCAACACATCCGTCTGAGAACAGCAGATCAAAAAACAAACTGATGCAGCCTCACAATAGATATCCTGGTACCAAACACTCCCTGGAACCAGCTTAGATGGGCTAACCAACTCTCCAACCATAGGTGCCCCAAAAATGGAAAGAGTAAAGGCGAGTCGAAAGAGCACCAGTTCGAAATCAGAAAAGCCCACCACCCGCAGAACCGAAAACAGACCCAAAAGCAGGGCCCCGGACATGGGCCTGTGTGAGTCTGGGGGCCCAAGGGCCCCTCCTCCACCGTCTCATCGCCAACATGACCATCACGTCCTTAGTGACATCTGGAACCCTGGACAATTTGAACCAGAAACTGAGCCCTGATAGTTTAGGTCGAAACCGAAGACAGCGAGCACCCCAAAGCTTTTGAAAACCAGAGGAGCTGCAGCAACCCAGTAAGATGATCCCCAGCAGTAGAAAACCCACCCTGGGCCTTTTTAAAAGTCAACCATTCCCCCCAAGCCTTACCATACCGGGACCAAGTAACCTCCTAAAACCAATGCCCAAATCCAAGCTGCTACACGGATTGCCCAATGGACCACAGTTCTGTTGGGCAAGGGAACCTGTCTGCCTCGGGTGCAGCTGCACAAAACTCCTGCCACTGCAAATGAGAGAGGGCATCCGCTGTAACATTTTTGACCCCAGGAATATGAATCGCCCTGCAAGCAACATTCAGGGACAAACAGCGCAACACAAGTCGACACAGCAGCCACACCACCGGGGGAAAAAAGCAGACAGGCTAGTACAACCTCCAGATTATTTCAATGGAGAGCAACACTACGGTCTTGTAGTAACCATGCCCACAGCTCCAAGGCCACCAAAATCCTTCACCTTATCTGCCGGGAGATGACATTTTCGTACCACCGAGTCAATCTCGATGCCAAGAAAGTGCAAGCAAGTAGTTGGGCCCACAGTTTTGTCTGGGGCCAAGAGCACCCTGAAAGACTTTGTTACCGACTGCACCAAAAACAGAAGCCGCACACACCAGACCTACGCATAGGAAATCATCTAAATAATGCAGAATGGAGTCGCAACCCAACTCCATACGCACTACCCATTCAAAAAAGGAGCTAAAACAGTTTAAATAGAAGCATCTTGAAATCCCGCCAGTAACAGCGCCACAGCATCATGATTCCCATACCTATTTAACCACAGGAGCATAGCGATGATATCCACTGGCGTCTTCCCCTTTTGGCCCCAAGGTGTGAGGCTTGTTCCCTGCCTTTCCGCGCATGAAGCACTGGGAAGCGGGGTGGGATCCCCCAAATACTGAGCATTCATGTTTGAACTTACAACTTGCTCCCCACTTGCACTGGCTCTCGTTGAACTGCCAACAACCAAGACGATGAGAACTGGCCGACACAGACTGTGATCCTGCCACCCCTCCCCCTCCGCTTCCCGAGAAAGGACTATAAGCCACCTTGGTGCGCCCCTGGGCGGGTCATAACCATAGGAACCACAGGAGCAGCCATGGGAAGGCTTAAGCAGACACATCTACAGGCAGAACAAGAGACGCCTGCGGAGAGACCAAAGGTAAGAGACCCTGACCCCCAGTAAAAACAGACCCACTCCCAGGAGGAACCCCCTACCCAGGGAGGGAAGAGGGAGAAGGAGGAGGGCTGTCAGACCCACTGCCCATTGGGGAGACAGTGTCCCACAGAACCCTACCAAGCCATGGACTCCCTAGACAGGCCCAAGGCTACAAATCAGAACCTTGGTCAACCAGGCCAATTGCAGTAGAATGAACAGCCAAGCCACCCGGTAGGCCAGGACTGCTGGTCTCCGGAGCTCCGGAGGGAGGAGCTGCCTGACATAATAAAAATACTGAAATATCGCGTATAGTTTGGGGAAGTATTAATATGGGTAATAGACATATTAGAGATATCAGAAATCTAATTGAAGTGAATTGCGAAGTTTGTAGCAGTCTTGTTATTAGCACGAGGAGCAGCAACAAGGTCAAGTAGAAAGTTAAAGGTGTGGAAGATGCATTTGGGTTCTCGGGAGAGCCAGGTTATGATAGTATGATAGTATTATAGGATTTATTTTCCAGCAGCGTGCAGCAGTTCTGAAGCAATTTTAGAAATAAGACGTCAACTTAGTGTACCAAGATTGCAACCAGAGTTGCTTACAAAATTTACATTTTAAAGGGTATCTAGTTCAGATAAGAGGGTGGAGCTACAGAGGGAGGTTGCAGGGCTAAGGCAGATGAGGATGGATATGGTTAAAAAAAAAGTTTTGTATGTTGGTGGAGAATTGCTGTTGGTCAAGACAGTGAAGTTTTCTATAAGATTGATCTACCGAGAGTGGTAGGATTGTGGGGGGAATGACAATGTCAACAGATGGTGGTCAGATAAAGGAAATTAAACATTGGAGAGATTGAAGGCAGTGCAGAGATTGGTGATGATGTGATCAAGAGATTTGCTGACACAACAACAAATAATCAAATAATTGTATTTGGGGTAGAAATACAAATTCTAGTTGAGATATTGAAAACCACGCTTTTTTTATTAACCTATATGTACTTTTCTTATCTTAATGAATTTGTTCTGTATTGCACCAGGAAGATTTTTTTTTTTGTATTATGAAACAAGCAGTATCTCCAGGTATAGTGAGACACATCTATTAAGAAAAAAAAGCTGTTGCTATAGCAATATCATGTCAATGCCATTTTAAATGCCATGTGCATGAAAACTGACTCACACCTGGTGCCACCATGCACCTACATAACTCACAGCAACCTGCCAATATGAATTACAGAAAGCTTCCAACAACAGCTGGAGGACCACAGTGTTAAAACCCTGATTTATTAAGATTCAGAGAAGATATTCTGATGATATTTTTTTTATTTCTTTTTTTTTTTTATTTCTTTATTTCTTTTCATTCCGGTGATCCAAACCCCCACAGGATTCGGTAAACATTGCAGTCAAACAGTAAAACAGCAGTATGCTTTGGTACAATAGTTGCATATATACAGTGCACTGTCATTGCATTACCTTTTGGATATACAAATGTTATGTACATTTTTGGTATTTTCTGTATATTGTGAACTATCCCAACCTGTATGTGGTTAAGATACTTCTTTGTTGGTGGTTAATTCCGCAGCCTACGTGACGTTCTATGTAGGTATGTTCCCTAAAGACTACTATGGAGCTGCGTTTTGGGTGCTTTAACCCATTGTGTAGTGCTGCCTGTGTGGTCACCGGGTTTTTCGTGAAATTCCAGCTCTGGGTTGGATGTTAGGACTCCTATAGAGAGGAGAAAGAGAGAGGAAAGGAGAAAAATAGTATAGGGAGGAGGGTTTACTCAAGACAGGTGTAATGCCGCTGTGGGTCTTGTTGGTTGGGGTGGGGGTCGGTGGCGTTGTAGAGTGTCCCTGTGGGTTTTGCTCGTTTCATACTGTGTAGGTGGAAGGTTTCCATTGTGACTACAGATCCCCTTTGTTATGGGGTTGATACGTCTGGGACTGTAGTATTTGTATATGTATTCCCCTCCAACCATTCATTCCATTTGCCCCAGGCAGCCAGTTTTTTGTTGTGTCTATCTGAACTCTCATGAGCCATCTTTTCATGCTGGCCGTTAAGTGATACCTGTTGGATCACTTCCCCTATGGGGGGGGGGGGGGGGGCTATAGTGGATTTCCACCCCCTGGCTAAGAGCAAGGTCACTGCTATCAGTATGTGGAATGTCATGGTCCCTTGTTGTTGTGTGAGGTGTTCAGGAAACATGAACAGCAGGAAGAATTCCGCTGATTTCTGAATTGGTTTGTGTATTACTTCCCCTATTAGCTTGGCTATTCCCTCCCAGAAGGGTTTGATTATCGAGCATTCCCACCAGATATGTAACATTGTTTCTTTATCAGTGGTGCATCGCCAACATTTGTCAGAGGTGTTTGGGAACATATGTGCTAACCTCGCTGGTGTTAAGTACCATCTGGTGGCTATTTTCCTTATCAATTTTACGTGGGAATTGCATCTCGTGTATTTTTTATGTACCTTGAAGGCCCCATTCCATGCAGCGTCAGGTATCGTATGACCTAGGTCTCTTCCCCAGTCCGTGGTATATTTAGGCATATGGAGTTTGCCATCCCTTAGAATTGCGTCATAACATGTCGCTATTACTTTCTTTTTTGGTATCAATCCTGCGCACATTTTCTCCATAGTGGACATGGTTTGTATTGTTGGCGGGTTGAGAGACCCTGCCTAGTTAGTGGTTTTCAGTAGGGATTTCAGCTGTAAATATGGTAGGCAGCCTGTGTGGGGTAGGTCCGGTGACGAACTGATTTGGGGGAAGGGGGTTAGGCCCTCCCCACTCCATATTTGGTGGAGAAACTGTAATCCCCTGCTTTCCCATCCCCTGCTGTCGAAGGTGGGAATGTAGTATTTGAAGCATTTAAGTGGTGTAGCCAACGAGGTCGGACTCCAGGGCGAGAATCTTTTTTGCCATCCCATGTCCTTAGCATCAGGGCCGTGGTGGGCAATATGTTTAGCAATTGTGGTCGCAGGGGCTTTGGTGTCCAAAATAGGCAAGAGAACCCCTCTGCCAGGGACCAGTGAGACTCGATTTCTACCCATGGTGGTTGATTCTGTGTGTCTTGAGCTGCAATGGCGTGACTGAGCAGTGTGGCTGTGTAGTATGCTAGGATGTCTGGTCTACCCATTCCCCCGTCTCCTAGCTTCCTAGTGGCTGTGGCCTTTGGAATGCGGGATTTGCGGTGGCCAGTGATAAACCTGTCGATAGGTCTTTGTAATTGTGTAAAGTAGGGCCTTGGGACCTCCACTGGTAGGGAGCGGAACAGAAATTGTAGCTTTGGCAGCCGCATCATTTTAAAGGCCGCTATTCGGCCCAGCCAGGAGAGGAATTTGTCTTTCCATTTATCCATACTTGAGCGGATATCGGAGGCCACCCTGAGGTAGTTGGCTTTGACTAAGTTGTGTGGGCTCTTTGTCAGCTTTATGCCCAGGTATGTTATATGGTCGTCTCTCCAGTCGAAGTCGTAGTGTGATTTGAGTGTGATGTGTCATCTTGTGGTTCAGGTTAATTGTCATGGCCTGTGTTTTGGTCGTATTTAATTTGTAGTATGAGAACTTGCTGTATTCTGCCAGAACATCAGTGAGTGTTGTGAGGGAGGTTGTGTGATGGTGAGGAGGACGTCGTCTGCAAATAGACTGAGTTTGTGTTCAGTTTGTCCTATGTGTATTCCCTGTATGCCAGGGTGGGCTCGAATTTGGGTCACCAGTGGCTCGAGGGCTAAGACGTACAGGCAGGGGGACAGCGGGCAACCCTGCCTCGTCCCATTAGTGATGGCGAAGGATTCGGAGAGGAAACCTCCATAAAGCACCCTTGCTGTGCAATGCCTTTTCGGCGTCAAGGGACACTATTATCCCTTTTGTTCCTTGTTTGTGCATGGAATACATGATGTCTAGCACCTTCCTGGTGTTGTCTGTTCCCTGTCTACCCTTTACGAATCCAGATTGGTCTGGGTGGATTAGTGGCGTGAGGGCGTTTGACATTCTGTTGGCTATGATTTTGGCAAATATTTTGGCATCCGAGTAAGGATATGGGCCTGAAGTTTTTGCAATGTGTGGGGGGTTTGCCCGGTTTTGGTAGGGTGATCACCGTCGCGGCTATCATGTCCTGGGGTAGTTTAGATTGGAGAACCGCATCGTTAAATAGGCTAAGTAGGTGGGGGGCCAGAGTTTTACAAACATTTTTATAATAAATGTTAGACAGTCCATCTGGGCCCGGCGTTTTATTGGCTGGGAGATTTTTTATGACAGTCTCAACTTCTTCAAAGGTTATTGGTTTAGTCAGGGATTCCCTTTGGTCCGCTGACAGCGTGGTAGTGTTAATGTGGGCTAGATAGGTAGAGGACTCCCTAATCGTAGCGTGATGTTGATCCTGATTGCTCTGTATGTTGTATAATTGTTTGTAAAAGGAGGCAAATTCGTTACTTATAGCCTCTGGGGAGAGTTTCTTTTTGTTCGTGTCTGAGTTTATATATGGGATCCTGGCTTTAGTTTGCAATTCCTTTAGTGCAGAAGCTAGTTTTTTCCCCGCCCTGTTACCTTGAGTGTAGTTGGATAGTTTCAGTTTTTTCAGCATGAAACTTGTTCGGTGCAGGTGTACCTCTTGAATGTTTGACTGGGTCTGCATTATTTGTTTCCTAAGGTGTTTGGAGGATTGTATTTGGTTTTGGTTGTTGAGCTGTCTGAGTTTCTCACTCCATTCCTGGAGTTTGGACTGGGAGGTTCTCTTGACGTGAGCGGCCTGTTTTATGAACAGGCCGCGCACAACTGCTTTGTGTGCCTGCCACATTGTGGGTGTGGCATTTTCAGTGAAGTATTGGTCTATATTTTTCTGCATGCTGTCAATGAATTGGGGATTTTGGAGGAGCGATTTGTTAAGTCGCCATGGGGGTTTGTTTTTTAAGGCGAATTTATCAGCGATCGTAAGGACGATCGGTGCATGGTCTGACCACTCAATGTCTCCCGTCCTGCAATCCAAGACCTGTGGTAAGCGTGTACCTTTGACGTAGCATCTATCTATTCTAGGGTAGCAGTTGTGTACAGATGAGTAGTAAGTGTATGTCCTGTCTGATCGGTTTTAGTCCTCCATACGTCATACAGATTGGAAGATTGGAAGAGGGCGGCTAATTGTCTGGCTAATTTTGACATTGTTTTGAGTCTTGTGGGTGTTTTGTCAGAGGTAGAGTCTAGTATTGGATCCTGGATGCAGTTAAAATCCCCCCCGAAGATAAGGAAGCCTTGATGTATACCGTCTATTTTGGCTAGAACCTTATTTAAAAAGTCTCTTTGGTGGTCGCTTGGGGCTTATATGTTTGCTATTGTGTATATGACGTCATTAATCCGAGCTATAATTATTATGAAGCGTCCTCTGGAGTCCGCCACTTTCTTGATTAAGGAAAAAGATACCTGACCGCTGATGAGCGTGGACACCCCCTTGGATTTAGTGTCGGAGGTAGCATGGAAATGATGCGGAAATTGTTTGATGCCAAAGCGGCATGGGTCTGATGTGCGGAAGTCGTCTCCTGTAAACAAATAATGTCGCCTTGGAGCTTCCTTATTTCTTTGTATAGAGCATGTCGTTTTGAGGGGGTATTAAACCCTTTTACATTATGTGACACTATACGCATGATGTGTGTTTGGTGTGATGTGGTAACATACCCATATCGCCATGTGACTCCCCACCCCTCATCACCCACCATTCCTCCTGCAAAGAAAAGGGAAAAGAAGAAAGAAGATGAAAAGATAAAAAGTGAAGTGTAACCTGCTGAGTGTTGGATAGGTGAACACTCAGGGCTGACTCGGGGCTGTCCCCCATTGAGCCAGTCTAATTCGCCCTCCGGCGAACAGGATTGGATCCGACTGTACTGAGTCTGTCGCCCAGTTCCCTTAGGCGGTCAATGTATAAAGTGTGGGTACAGGTATCCACACTCCGTACAGGCGGATTTATGTACCTGTAATCATTGGTAACGGATCCCAACTCGACATATTATGCATTAACACAGTTGTGAGGTACTCCTTGTAACACAGTGGTACCTCTAATGACGAGGAAATAAACATAAACAAATTATCATAAACAGTAAACGTCTACATTGTGTTGAAACTAAATCTCTATTTGTTTCTCCATTGTTTCAGTCCATAGAACAGGCTTTGAAATGGTCTCGGGACAGTACATTTAACTCTCCCTCCCATCCCCACTGCTCCGTCCCTGTGTGAGGGCCATTATACCTTAGCAGCGTTAATTCAGTTTTGTGGGGGTATATTGGGGGATCAATGTTGTCTGGAGGGGACCTCACGGGGTTATCCCAGTATGGGCAGTTGCGTGGTTCCCTGGAGGGAAACGAGACCCTTCGTCTCAGTTTGTTGGAGCGTTTAGATAGGAATCCCACTTATAGGGTCGTAATGGGAGTGTGACGCCTGGATCTGGTATGCCTCCCCTGTTTCCAGCTATCCTATTCCCCACAGCCCTGTTTTACACTGTCATCCCATTGTGGTCTCTGGACTAGAGTAAGAAATAAAACCTGAGGTTACGTCTTGTAGGTGTCTTGGAGAGGGTGCTTCCCTGCATATAGTCCCGGCATAGCCAATGTCTTTGTGTGGAGGCTTATGTGGAGGAATGTGTGAATCCACTGTTGCTCGGAGGCATCTCAAGTAAGGTTCAGGAAGTCCAGTGTCGGGTGATGGAAGGGCCCATCTTTGCGTCGTGCGGTCAGGTGTTCATACCGCACTGGAGGTCCAAGGTAGCTGTTTTTGGCAGCCCGTGGCCTGGAGTGCTTGACCATCTGGAGAAGCTCTCGGTGAAGAAACAAAGTCCATAGAGATCATTGGAACTTGAGAGGTATAGCCAACAGTAGCGTTAGGGTGTTGCGTGCGATGGTAAGCGTACGCGAGTACCGTAGTGGTTTGCCCATTGCGAGTGACTATCAGCTTGGTGGGAAATCCCCATCTATATTGGATTTGATGTTGTCTCAGGGCGGTTGTCACTGGGGTATAGAGTTGCCGTGTGGCTAGTGTTGCTGGAGATAAGTCAGCGAATATTTGGATATCTTTGTAAGCTGCAGCTATAGATTTAGTTGTTCTACTAGCCCTGAGTATCTCATCCTTGATGTGGTGGTAGTGTGCGCAGAGTAGCAGGTCTCTGGGAGCAGATGTTGGAGCTGCCCTCGCTTTGGCCACCCTGTGGATGCGATCAAGGAGGAGCATCTGGACAGGTAAGTCAGGGCAAAGACTTTGAAACAGGTCTGTAGCGAATGCCTGTAGATCCCCCACCGCCACGGATTCTGGTATTCCTCGTAGCCTCAGGTTGTTACGGCGGGACCGGTCTTCAAGGTCTGCCAGTTTGGTATCATAGGAGGATAGGTGTGCCTCTAGTTGTTGTATTCTGGTGACCATTGTGTTGTGTGCGGCTGCATGGGTTTCCATTTTATTTTCTAGGTGTTCTGTCCTATCTCCAATGGCTTGAATTTCTTTTTTCAGGTCAGATATGGATGTGTGGAAATGGGCCATTAGCTTGTGAGATTGGGCATCCAGCATTTTTTGCAGGATAGATTGTGTGACCCTCCCCTCTCCCTCTTGTGTGGGGGGCAGGGGGAAAGCTGGTCGCCATCTTGGAGACCTACCTGACCGTCCGCCAGCTTCTGCTGGGTCTTTGTGGCGATAAAAGATGAGCGGTCGCCTTTCCCCTTTCCCTTGTGGTGTGACATTGCTCTCCTCCGGTTAGTACCCGGTTGTGCGTGGTGTGTGGTCGAGCTGGGCTTGCTAATGTATCCGCTGAGCACGGAGCCCCAGTCTTACGCGGCCATCTTGGTCGGCGTTCGGCTCTGCCCCCCTTTTGATGATATTTTTAAGTCAGAAATAATGCCTAGGGGGTTTTCTTAACGGTACTTTCTAAACCAGACTGAAACTGTAGCAAGCATGGATGAAAGAAGGGAAATCGTATTAATTTACTTCATTTGTATTAGACATTGTTTGCTGTGATATGGGAGAAAAGAAAGGAGCCAAGAAAATATCCAGTGATGGTGTGTACATTGGTATCTGTGAACAATAAACAGAACACAAAAAGAAAGCAAAGATAACTGAACATTAGAAGCAAAAATACATAAAATCACCATAACAAAAACTAACAAAAAAAAGTAAAATATATTTTTTTGTCTTGTTATATTCAATTGTTTCTCAAGCACCTATGCTCTAAACATAACTGAATCTGTGCACATAGAACTTTGAAATCTGATAATCATTCCTTCTGTGACACTTGTGCTCAGTTAAACATTCTTAATGGTCCAGACAGCAAAAAACGGAATGAGAGTCTCCTGATCAAGCTGCCTCATTGAGTGGCCAAGGATCAAGGCTGATGTAAGATGTGTGGATTTGACCAAAATGAGGGAATTTAAATAATAAGTATTTTATTAATATTTTTTATTTAAGTAAATATTAAATAGGATATAAATTGTATGAATATTATATTACATTATTGAATAAAAACGGTATAATTTATTTTGATATTATTTCAATAATTAGCTGCATTTCATTTTAAACAAATACTTTTCATTTCTGATTTCTAATACATGTAGTTTAAGCTAGTATTATTTTGGAGGTTTTAGTATTTTTATGTCATGGCTTATTTAATTGTGCTAGATTAAAAATATAAAAAAAAAATTTTGAATGGTAATTAAAAAAAACAATAAATTGATTAAATGTAATGATATTGATATGCAATTATTTTAACCAATGAAGACAACTTTACTGTTCGCTAGTTTCCAAGTACATCTTTGATGCATTTATTACTCTGGTCAAGCTAACTTTGTCAAGAACCTGAGGTGTACCTGTATCTCATCAGCACATTATCTACACAGGGAGCATTGATTCAATTAAAAAATAAGGTTTTTGTTATATTTGATGATTTACTTGTCAAGTAACAAATGCCTCTTCACAGTCAGAAGTTCTTTCCGCATGGACTGCAATTTGTGAGTTTTTACTTAGTAATACAGGCATCGCGTTTTAAAATCTAATGACAGCCATGTGATGAATTGTTGGATACAGGAGAACAGAAGTCTGTATATGTTTCAGTAAAAAGACTTCAGGGATAAAAGAGCTGAAAGATCACATCTTTCTTAAAGCATTTTTGTGATTAATGTGCACTTCTCTACACATCATTCTTCGCTCATTTTCTTCTAGACCCTGTTTTCCTTCAGTACCAATGTCTAAAAATAAAGCAATTATGTTACAATCATATAATCTGGTCCCTGTAATCATGTACTTTTTTTTAGTGATGCATCCAGCGTATAAATATTTCATGAGTTAGAATTATTTTTGAACTGTTTTCCTGCTCAGAGGCAAAGCATCACAATAACGGTAAAGTAAAATTCAAAGCATAATGAATACATGTAAGAGCCCAGAGTCAGCCCGTGTAACTGTCAAGATATCTGCATGGGTTAACAGAGATTCTCTCATCAACATTCTTAAAAGAACTCTTCCAGATTACACAATTTTTTTACCTGCGTTATACCGTAATGCCTTGCCTAACTGGGGTAGGGAAAGGGAGGAAAGTTTGTTTTGTGATATGGTATTCTTTATTTTTTACAGAGATCACTATTTTGTCATATAGTGCAGAGGCAGAGTGTCATAAATGTAAAAATAAAAGCACATGGTCCTACCAACCCTACGTGAGTGCAGGTGGGTTCTTTTCCCGCTAGACATAGAATACATCACCAGTGCCAGGTCCTGCATTCAGAACTTTAGTGCCATACTCCATCAAACTGATTAAAACCATCTTTTAGTCTAACACAAAATAATATGTGTACATCATGTGCACAATAATATGTGTACATCATGTGGACAAAGAAGGGAGATGCTAACGCATTTTGTGCCGTGCAAGACACTTCCTCAGAGACTCTGTTGATGGTGGCAATGTATTCTCGCACCATTTTGTTGCCTTGATTTACACACTGGGACCTTATCTGCTACTAGAAGCGGACTGATGGGCATTTCTTACACATATTATACATATTATTGTTTATGAAATCTATGTATTAATCTCATTATGTTGCTTTTTGTAATTTTTGCTTTCATTTATCATAATTTACAACAACAAAAAGTTCAAGACCATATATATGTGTGTATATGGAATCTCTTAAAAACATTTATACATAAAACAAAATCTAAAGTTCTAGCATAGTCAAATCCATTAAGCAATTTTGAAACATTTGGAAAGGCCTAGTAAATACAGACCAATGATGGCCAAAAGAAAGTTCTAAAAGTTTGATAAAGTGCAATGGAAGTTGTAATTCTGCAACAGCTAGGGATCAGATGTTCAGGCATCCCTAATACAGACCTATTGCACTTATTAATTACTTATTATAACTTTGAACACACTTTATGGGTAGGATCCTAATGACCCCAGTCAGCTTAGCTAGAAGGGAAACATTCTACAAAGGAGTATCTGTTTGGTACAGGACCTCTTTTTTAAACACATGTATATCTAGAATAAGTAATGTTTATTAGACACACCAAAGAGTTCTATCTTCCACATATGGTGGCAGTGCGAGGAAATCTGCCCATTTTGGGCAACATTTATTGATGTAATAAAGAACAACTTCCCCATAATTCCTGCAATAACCTCTTTGCAGGTATTACTGTGATGGCCCAATTTACTATAAGACTTAAATGACCAATAACTCCTATGGTTTTTACTATGAGACACTGATGCTCTGATCCCAACTTTTTGGAAACAGATGAGAGAACCCACATTAGAACAATGGATAAATAAAGTCGAAGATGTAAGATGTATGGAAGAACTGCACTGGTCGCTCAGAGGTTGTAGAAATAAATACAGACAAGCGTGGTCTCCTTGCGTCTCATACTGGGATGCAGATTGGAGAGGGAGAAGTACAGGGCAAATATAGCCTTTTAGAGGAAACTAGTGAATGATATTTGACACTGTAAAGGCCCTTGTATGCCATAACTAGATCAAGTGAGGCTCTGTCTTACTTAGCTGTAACTCCATAATACATTATCAAGACCATACATTATAATTCAAATCCTAGACTAACCATATGGTATGAGTTGAACACCGACATGACACTACAGAAGCCCTTTACTCTTTGCAAATAGATACACCAAGATATAGGACGTCTAGATGTTACATATACGAACTGCTTTGTGGCCAAAACAGTTGTTTGTTTTCTTTTCTTCTTAACATTAGTTCCTTTAAGTTCTAGTTTATTTTTCTTTACTTTATTATTAATATTATTATGTATAGGCGCACATGTGCCGATATCTTTGCAGAATACCTTTTGGAACTTAGTATCTAATTACATCCTCGCAAAATTCTCATTGTACCAGTGTTAGTAAAATGTTCTTGTAGCTGACAAATACAAAAAAAAATCTCATATGTCAATGGATATACCATGTATAAATATGGAATACTATTATTCTTTTCAAATTGTAAAACTATGCCTGGCATGAATGTGAGATAAATAAACATAAATTAAATTTTTTTATTTTTTTATTTGATGCCTAAGTGGGAGCGTAGAAAGAATGTAGTTTTGGAAATAATACTAAGCCTAGTACTAGTACTATTATTCAATTTTTATTTGCATGAATATTACCTTGAAAAGGATACTCCAGTCCTATTAAATACTTTAGCATGCTTACGTGATTTAGGGGTTAACTCTATGTTTAGAAGCAAAATAACTAAACTACATGAAAACTCTATGAATTGACAAAACCTTATAGCTTGCCCTTAATGTTTTCATGTCTTCTGTTTGTTTTTGTTTCAGTTCATTTCTGTAGGGTCTTCTTAAGTTAGAAGGGTAATTCAGATGTTGACCCATTGCTTAGTGTGTCCAAAGGGGTATTATTATGTTGTTATTATTATTATTATTATGTTATTATTTATATAGCACCAACAAATTCCGCAGCACTTTATGAAGACGAGGGTTTTTGATGATTTTTTGAAGGCGTGGAGACTGGGCGAGCATCTAATGGAGGAGGGAAGGGAGTTCCACAGGAACGGTGCAGCCCTCGAGAAGTCTTGAAGGCGAGCATCAGAGGTGGGAGTACGGACAGAAGATAGACGTAAGTCTTCAGCAGAGTGTAAGGGCCTAGATGGGACATACTTGTGTATTAGGGAGAATAGATAGGTGGGAGCAGCATTATGTAGAGATTTGGTATCAGTTACACCTCACTGACAAGGTCTAAAAAAGGCTGAACTTATTTTTTGGAGTTGCAGTATTTCTTGTACAAAGAGAGCCAGAAACATTTCAGATCTGGACAGCACTTGTAGAAGGGATCAGTCTGATATGCCACTGGTCAAGTTCTTCTATGTAACAGTCCATGTGAGCAAAAATAGTTTGAGACCTAAGATTTTGTTTCAATGCAGTTGAAGTGTCTCTATTAAGGTATTGGCTAACTCTCTGTCCCCTTAGGCTTTATGTTATAAAAGTAGAGATTTCAAGAGAAATTGGCACTTTTATAAATGACCTTAATTTTGCCTCCTGGTTTTGTTTCCTTCCTCAGTCAATAGTTCAAAGCAAGTGAGTTCATAGGATTTTCGGAGCATGATGATTGCCACACAACAGACATAGGTCTCCATTGCTTCTCTATAAGCATTTGATTGGAAATAAATCATTATTATTGATGATATCATCATGGGAGGAGTGACTTGGGGTCCGGAGACTATCTCAGCACTTGAAACATGGTAAGTATAATCATTTTTTTGTAGTGAAATCTAAATCTAAAATAACAAAAAAGAATACTTCAGCATTAAAAATACATAAATTTACCTTTAACATTAGAGAGTTTATGTAATTCTTTACACCTAGAGAAGCCCATAAGACATATCCATTCAATTATATTCAAAACAATAGCAAGTGAAAAAAACAGCACAATAAATTATTTTCAATAGCAGCAACCTAGTTAGTGTGATAACTCAAAACACTAACTAAATAATACAGAGTAACCATATAAGGTGCTTTTTCAATCATTATTGAAAATTATTGAAAAATCTGACTTATATTCAAAGCATTAAAAAGTTATTTCAATATACTTGTGTCAATAGTGCTTCATGCTAATATGGTCACCAATACTCTTCACATAAGCAATGGTCTCCATAATGTAGCACATGAAAAAAGAAAGATACATAGTGTAAAACCAAAATATACTTTAAAAAAAAAAATCAGTTCAATGCATTAACAAGTACAAAGCAGGTGAAGACTGCTCAGACTGTAAAGGCTCCAGGTATACTGCTCCAGGTATGATGGTATTCTATACATTATTAGACATGTGCAATTCGTTTCGAATGTATGTTCATACAAATTTCATGCCATTCGGACAATCAGATGCTTACAAATGTCCGAAGTGCTGAAGTCCCCAAGTGCTGAAGTTCCGAAGTGATGAAGTTCGGTAGTTCAGAAGTGCCGCAGCTCCGAAGCGCCAAAGTGATTCAGATTTCTGAAAAGTGGCAAAACAAGAAAGAGGGAGGAAAAATTACGTGAATGATGACATGATTCTTGACCAATAAACTAATTCTTTCTCTGCAATTACGTCATATGCTGTACGCGTCACATCGCGGCTGCAAGCTGACCCTGAAGGGAGTGCGAGGGAGCTGTGCTGCAAGAGAACAGTAAGTACTTTGCTCCCTCGCCGCCTGGCATGTCTCTACTGTGCATGACTGCATTGGACAAACATCCTTAGCCAATTATTATATATACGATATATAAAGTAGACATGTGCAATTTGTTTCGTTCCGAATATCCGAAGTGCCGAAGATCCGAATAGCTGAAGCAGACAAATTTTTTTACTTAACAGAATTTCCGAACTTAACCAAATATTTTGCCCATGCACAACCCTATACACAGAAAAGATGGATACCTAATGCAGACTTTATTACTAGGTTAAAAATGCACAGGAAGTGATGCACATGTGGAACACAGGCTAACAAGTCTGGTCCGATCACACAGTTTCCTGAAAAACTTAATGCTGTTCATAGGTCTTTTAGACCAGGTAGGCGGTGGGGTGTGTAAGTGTTGTTTACCTGGGGAAGAGATGGCAACAGTATGCACTATGGGAAGAAGGCAGGCTGGTGTTCTGGCAACGTTCTGCTGGGTAACCTTTGGTCATTACATTTGTGTGGATTTTACTTTGACCAATACCAGATACAGGGCTGGCACATCTATAAGGTGGCTGCCTTAGGGCACCAGAGCAGGGGGCGCAAAAATCAAAATCCCCTGCCTCTGGCTGGAGATTCTGATTTTTCAACTCACCTGTCTCCCTGCAGCCTGCACAGAGTAGCCAGTGAAGTCAGCCGGCCTCTCCTGATGATGTAAGGAGGAGAGGGTGTGACTTCCACTGCTCTTCTTCCAGACTCCCCAGCGAAGGAGAGCAGTGGAAGTCACTCCCTCTCCTCCTGACAGCATCAGGCGAGGCTGGCTGACTGACTTCCCTGGCTGCAGGCTCCAGTTCCTGTCCCAACTGACCACCAGGGACAAGGCTTTCCCTCCCTGGTCCAAGGTAAGACTCATGGAGGGGGGGGGGGATACACTTTTTAAACATTTAAGCAGTCTCTGCCCTCCCTCTACAGCCCCTACCCCCTCTGAGCCCCTGTTCCCTTCTACAGTCCCTGTTTCCCTTCTATAGCTCTTGTGCACCCACCACAGTCCCTTCACCACTTTAGAGCCCCTGATCCCCCTCTACAGCCCCTGTCCCTCCTATAAAACGCTGTCCCCCTTCTACAGCCCCTGTTACCCCCTCTACAGCCCCCGACATCCCCTCTACAGCCTCTGTCTCCCCTCTACAGCTCTTACTCCCCCTTCTATAGCTCATGTGCCCCAATCACAGCCCCTTCCCCCCTTTAGAGCCCCTGTCCCTCCCTTCTATAGCCCCTGCCCCCTCTTCTTCAGCTCATGTCCCCCCTTTAGAGTCCCTGTTCTCTTTTAGAGCCCCTGTGCCTGCCTATAAAACCCATGTTCCCCCCCCCACTACAGCACCTGTCCCCCCCTACTACAGCCCCTGCCCTCCCTCTCAGCCCCTGCCCCCCTTTAGGGCCCTTGTGCCTGCCTATTCAGTCCCTGTTTCCCCCTCTAGAGCCCGTGTTCCCCCTTCTACAGCCCATGCCCCCCTTTCTACAGCCCCTGACCCTCTTTCTATAGCCATTGCCCCCTTCTATAGCCCCTGTGCCCCCACCACACACCCTGTCTCATTTCTATACCCCCTGTGCCCCCTTCTACAGTCCCTGTGCCCCTCTCTATAGTCCCTGATGACCAGAGATAAGGTGGTCTCAGGCACCTCTCATCCTCTGTGCCCCCATACAACACCTGCATCCCCCTCTACAGCCCCAGCCCCCACAGCCACTATGTCCCCCTGTGTCCCCCCTATACAGCCCCTGTCCCCCCTAGAGCCTTTGTGTGTGTCCCCGTCTACAGCCTCTGTGCCCCCTCTACATCCCCTGTGCCCCCCATGTCCCCTATGTCCCCCCTCTACATCCCCTGTGTCCCCCTATACAGCCCCTGTCCCCCCTAGAGCCTTTGTGTGTGTCCCCGTCTACAGCCTCTGTGCCCCCTCTACATCCCCTGTGCCCCCCATGTCCCCTATGTCCCCCCTTCTACATCCCCTGTCCCCCCAGCACAGTCCAGGTGTCCCCCCTCCGCAACCCCTGTGTCCCCCTTCTACAGCCCCTGTTCCCCCCTTCTACCTCCATTGCCCCTCTTTTACAGCCCCTGTTCCCCCCTCTACTGCCTCTTTCACCAACCTAGGGAGGGTAGCAAAATGCATATTCGCCTGTGTGGCCAAAACATTTTGCACTGCCCTGACCACCTACATAGAGATTGTCGGGACACATACACCCCTTCATGACAATGGCTGATAGCAGTGTCCTCTTCTGTCAGGATAATGCACCCTGCCACACTGCAAAAAATGTTCAGGAATGGTTTGAGGAATATGACAAAGCATTCAAGGCATTGCCTTGGCCTCCAAATTCCACAGATCATAATCCAATTAAGCATCTGTGGGATGTGCTGGAACAATAAATCCAATCCATGGAGACTCCACCTCTCCTCAACTTGCAATACTTAAAAGATTTGCTACTAATGTCTTGGTGCCAGATACCACAAGACACATTTAGAGGTTTTGTGGAATCCATGCCTTGGATTTTAATGTTGTAGCTGATCAGTGTAAGTACTATTAACAGATCACATACTAATAATGTCCAGTATCCACTGGACAATTTACGCAACTACATTGAGATGATATGTGTTTAATCAAGTAAATGCTTTAGGGATGAGCAGTGAATTGTTTGACAGACTGATTTTGCAATCACTCTTGTCTCTATGAATGCTCTTAATTATCACATAACCATTAATCGTGATATTTACCAATACAGAATAAAACCAGATATATTTTATTTGAATGAATTTGGAATACATTTAATTGCAACGATAGAAAAAATTACTTTGCATTGAGTCTGTTTCCAGTTTTTCAGTTAGAAAACAAACCTCTAATATTTAAAGAAAAAGAATATGTAGATTCTATACTGTTCTGCATAAATATCTTCAACTTTTATTAATGTCTTTTAAATATCAACTTCCAGGTGTATTTTCCAGATGCAGTTTACAACAGAACGAAGCATTATGCAGGTAGATTTTTAGAATCCAGCAACAAACCATTTAATAAAGACTCAGTTCATGTCTGACCTCTCCATTAAATGTAAAAGGGAAGTTTCTGTACATACCACAGCTGGTCTAAATGATATTACACATTTACATTTGGCAACGTCACCCCAAGCATTGTAAATGACACATGTGCTATATAATTATATTGTCCATGGATTTATGCACCTGTGCTGCTTGTTTTATTACATTTTCTTGGCCTGCTTGTAGAGACAATAATTTATATGCCTAATAACCCAATTTCACCAAACATAAAACTGTGACAATCAAGTTTCGGTGAACATTGCCTGACTCATTGACATAATGTACTGAGAAATAGGTTTACTGTTCTTTAATTACTATAAACTCTAAGGCTCAGATAAAAAAGGTGTGTAAGTTGGAAAGTTTTCAAGAAAATAAAAATCTCCATATGCTATCTTTCTCTGTGAGGCTTGCGAGTACTTTTAAACATTCTCTAGAATAGAATACTGTGAGGTCTGCTTGGTTTAAATGATTTACTTTTCATATGATGATTTGTTATGATTGAACGTCATAAACTCAAATGTATTATGACGATCAAGACATAATAATCAATGTAATAATGTTGACTGGGTCAGAACTTTTACCTAAAAATGGACATTGTATTTAATCGCACAATAATGTAGAATTAATAAATCAGAGAATCATAATGCAGAGCAATAACCCATAACCATAGCAGTAACCATGGGAGGGCTGGCAAAAAGAGTAGGCGGCAGTTGCTCAAACGACCAACAACTTGGGAGGGCTTGCAAGTGGATGTGGGCTGCAGCCTCACCCAATTCTTCTGAACTAGGATGTTGGTTGGCACTTGCACTTACAGTATAGGAAGAGTTAGGCCTGTCATCACAATGTTATTCAGTCCTGAACAGGCCCACTGACATATTTCCCAGTTTCTGGGGTTGATCAGGCTATCAGACTGAGGTGATTGCAAATAGATTCATGAAGCAATTTGTCCGTCATTGTGGACAATGTAGCATGAGGAAACAGGATCTATGTCTTAGGCAGGCAGGGATCGCCGTGAATGCGCTGTAATATTGCACAGGTAATATTTGTGGAGGTTGCAAAGATATGACACCACAACTAGTAACTCCTGCAACCTCTATTTATCATATTCATATATAAGCTCCAGGTTAGTAGGACCATCCACATTGAGATTTGTGAGTTTCAAATGCAAACATTTTGTGTACTTGTCCTCCAGGTCTGAAATTGACAGGTCTTCCATTACTCTTACATTGCTATAAGAACAACAAAAGAGAAAAAAAATATTGGGTGGCTCAGACCAAAGCAAAAGGAGACAAGAAAAAAAAAAGGAATATAGTGTAAATCTGTTAATAATAACACTAAAGAGAAAATGAATACACCAATCAACTCACAAGAATGGAGCAGTACAAGTCTGCTCTCACTGTAATCGCCCAAGGACCACGATATCACAGGCAGGACAGCAGCTGGATGAAATTCAAACTTTTATTGATAGTAGAAACAACATTAAAATCTTGAGCTTGATCCAGGTAACAGCAGTCCACAGACCCTCCTGACATGCTGGCTAGCACTTGCGGTCTTCGCGGGCACCGGAACGGCGTGAGGATCCTATAGAGAGCTTCTATCAATGTGTCCTGATGTCGTGCGTCGTGCGTCTGAAACGGGATGGCGCGTTTTGCCTCAACAGCTTCTTCGGATCACGACTGAGCCGTTGAGGCGAAACGCGTCATCGCGTTTCAGACGCATGACGTCAGGACGCACTGAAAGAAGCTATAGGATCTATAGGATCCTCACGCCGTTCTGGTGCCCGCAAAGACCGCAAGTGCTAGCCAGTGTGTCAGGAGGGTCTGTGAACTGCTGTTACCTGGATCAAGCTCATGATTTTAATGTTGTTTCTACTATCAATACTACTATCCTTTTTTTTTTTTCTTGTCTCCTTTTGCTTTGGTCTGAGCCACCCAATATTTGGGAAAATATATGCAAGACATTTATGTAAGTGTTCTTTTTTATACATTGTATCACTTGGAGATTACTTGGAAGATACATTTTATCACATGAGTGTATTTTGAATTTGCACCTTGCTACAGCTTACAGTGGCATGTTACATTTAAGATATGGCTAGTAGCATAGAACTTCAAATTTTAGGCCCATATATAGGGATCTTACTTGTATTGGTGTCTTTTTTGGTGTCAACTTATTTTACAGTAGAGGAGCGATAAAGTAAGTGGAGTACTTATATAGATATACAGTTATTATATCGCTATTAGAGGGATGGACAAATGGTAGATCTCCAGATGTTGTAGAACTGCGACACTCATGATGCTTTGCCTTGATAAAGGCTGGCAAAGCATCATGGTAGTTGTGTTATTAAGGTAAAATCGATATTACTCTAGGCGCAAAGGGCTAAATGTTGAGAGACATTCTGTTGGTCTCATTGATGATTTGTCCTTATTTGGCACTTAACCCAAAATATAGCATCTTTTTTGGCTTAAAAGAACACTATAGGGTCAGGAACACAAACATGCATTCCAGAAACTACAGTATTAAAAAATATGTGAGCCCCCATGCCCATCCTTACCCCCCTTACCCCTCTAAAATAAGCAGTGCCGGGGGGGGGGGGGGGGGGTGGCCACTAGAGGTGTTCCTAGGCTGTAATGTAAACTCTGCCTTTTCTCTGAGTTAATAAAAAAAAACCTGTAGGAACTGACTAGAGACACCAGAACAACTACATTAAGCAGACCATACCAATATGACATAAGAGGATGCTACGTTGTCCAGGAATCACATTAGAGTAGCAGAGTAATCATTAAGGGCACTATAGGAGCACTAGCAATAGAGAGAGGTATACTAGAGAATAATAGGAGATGAAGAAACAGACCAAAAAAAGGTTGGACTCCACTAGAGGACAGTTTGAGACCCTAGATAGTTTGGGACCCTAGATAGTAGAAACAATGCAGTATCAAAGGACTTGTAATGGTACAAGTGTTGAAAAGGACTGCAATTGTCACAGTCGAAATGATCATTGACATTAGCACCATTTAAAATGACATTTTGTAGTGAGCAACATGACACTAATTTAAGGTAAGCAACATTGAAGCTGAAATTATAAATTTGAATCAGTGACACTTGTTGTCTTTAGAATAGAGATGTCCCGAATAGTTTGCTGGCGAATAGTTCCTGGCGAACATAGCTTGTTCGCATTCGCCACGGCGGGCGAACATATGCGATGTTCGGTCTGCCCCCTATCCGTCATCATTGAGGAAACTTTGACCCTGTACCTCACAGTCAGCAGACACATTCCAGCCAATCACCAGCAGACCCTCCCTCCCAGACCCTCCCACCTCCTGGACAGCATCCATTTTATATTCATTCGGAAGCTGCATTTAGTGAGAGGAGGGACAGTGTAGCTGCTGCTGATTTAATAGGGAAATCGATAGCTAGGCTACTGTATTCAGTGTCCACTACAGTCCTGAAGGACTCATCTGATCTCTGCTGTAAAGACAGCACCCCAAAAAGCCCTTTTTAGGGCTAGAACATCAGTCTGCTTTTTTTTTTTCTGTGTAATCTAATTGCAGTTGCCCGCCTGCCAGCGTGTGTGTCAGGCTCACAGCATATACTGTGCCCACTTGCCCAGTGCCACCACTCATATCTGGTGTCACAATAGCTTGCATTTAAAAAAAACAAAAAACTTTTTTGACTGTAATATAACAGCAGTCAGTTTCCTTCACACGTGTGCATTTCATGGCCTGCCAGGGCACCGTGTCACACCAGTGCAACTCATATCTGGTGTAACAGTAGTATACATTTAAAAAAAAAAATCTTTTTTAACTGTGAAATAATAGCAGTCAGTTTCCTTCACACGTGTGCATTTCAGGGCCTGCCAGGGCACAGTGTCACACCAGTGCAACTCATATCTGGTGTAACAGTAGTGTACATTTAAAAAAAACAACACTTTTTGACTGTGAAATAATAGCAGTCAGTTTCCTTCACGTGTGTGCGTTTCAGGTCCTGCCAGGTCACAGTGTGACACCAGTGCAACTCATATCTGGTGTAACAGTAGTGTACATTTAAAAAAAAAATTTGGACTGTAATCGATTGAATAGCAGTTAGTTGTCTGCAAGCGTGTGTGTCAGGCCTACAGCGTCTACTCTGCCAACTTCTGCCAGTGCACAGTGCCACTCATATCTGTTGTCACAGTAGATTGCACGCATAGTACCACTAATCGAAAAAAAAATGACAGGCACAGGCAGGCCACCCCGCAGGGGCCGTCGTGGTCGTGGTGCTGTGATTCCCTTTGGCCCTAGAATAATGCCCAGTGTTAAGAGGCCACGTGGCCTCTGAATACTGGGCATTATTCTAGGGCTAAAGAGAATCACAGCACCACGACCACAATGGCCCCTGCGGGGTGGCCTGCTTCTGCCTGTCATTTTTTTGGCCTGCTGCTGCGTCTTGCTCCACATCAATGGCACCCCCCCAGCTCCCTAGGTACTATTCCACATCCCGGATACGGCAGTGTCACGCCGTCTTGGGGTTGACTTGCCTGAAAGCAGAGAGTCACACCAGACCAGCACTCCTATCCGCCCTGAATGCACAGGTGGATCAGTGGCTGACTCCGCACCAACTGGAGATCGGCAAAGTGGTTTGTGACAACGGAAGAAATTTGTTGGCGGCATTAAATTTGGGCAAGTTGGCACATGTGCCGTGCATGGCACATGTGTGTAATCTGATCGTACAACGCTTTGTGCATAAGTACCCAGGCTTACAGGACGTCCTGAAGCAGGCCAGGAAGGTGTGTGGCCATTTCAGGCGTTCCTACATGGCCATGAAGCACTTTGCCGATATCCAGCGGCGAAACAACATGCCAGTGAGGCGCTTGATTTGCGACAGCCCGACACGTTGTAATTCAACACTCCTAATGTTTAACCACCTGCTCCAACAAGAAAAAGCATACTATTTGTATGACCGGGGTGCTAGGACAGCCTCTGCGGAGCTGGGAATTTTTTTGCCACGTTACTGGACGCTCATGCGCAATGCCTGTAGGCTCGTGCGTCCTTTTGGGGACGTAACAGGGATTAAACTGATAAGAATAGTACTTCTTAACACACCACTCCTATCTGGTGGCACATTAGATTGCACGCGCAGTGCCCCAAATTTGAAGTAGGAGGACCGACCAAGCATGTTTTTCCATCTCCCGCTTCCTAAAATCGATGCCATATACACGTCCCCTGATAGGGGGCGTAACAGGGATTAAACTGATAAGAATAGTACTACTTAACACACCACTCCTATCTGGTGGCACATTAGATTACATGCGCAGTGCCCCAAATTTGAAGTAGGAGGACCGACCAAGCATCTTTTTCCATCTCCCGGTTACTAAAATCGATGCCATATACACGTCCCCTGATAGGGGACGTAACAGGGATTAAACTGATAAGAATAGTACTTCTTAACACACCACTCCTATCTGGTGGCACATTAGATTGCACGCGCAGTGCCCCAAATTTGAAGTAGGAGGACCGACCAAGCATGTTGTTCCATCTCCCGCTTCCTAAAATTGATGCCATATACACGTCCCCTGATAGGGGACGTAACAGGGATTAAACTGATAGGAATAGTACTACTTAACACACCTTATAATAATGCAGAGAGAGGCCATGCAGAGAGAGGAGTCTGAAGAAGAGGAGTCAGAGGAGGAAGGTGGCTTTGAGGAGGTGGAAGATCAAACACAGCAGGCGTCCCAGGGGGCTTGTTGTCACCTTTCGGGGACCCTTGGTGTTGTACGTGGCTGGTTGGAGGAAGAGACCTTCAATGACATCAGTGAGGACAAGGAACGGGACATGGCTAGCTTGGTATCCAACCTTGTGCAAATGGGGAGTTTGCGGTTGTGCAAATGGACTGTTTGCGGTTGTTTGCGGTGCGTTAAACGGGGAGTTTGGTCTGTCACTGTGAAGCAGGCGTAACCCTTACACTACCTGATCGATACAACATCATACCTGATGTTTTAAAGCACGTTATTCCAAACAATTTAGGAATGTTAGGTGATTTATGCCATTTATGGATTAAAACCAGACTCTGCATCAACTATGTAATTTTCCATGGGAGTTTTGCCATGGATCCCCCTCCGGCATGCCACAGTTAGTTAGTTAGTTAGTTAGTCCCCTTGAAACAAATTTTCCATCACTATTGTGGCCAGAAAGAGTCCCTGTGGGTTTTAAAATTCACCTGCCTATTGAAGTCGATGGGGGTTCGCCTGGTTTGCCCGTTCGCGAACATTTGCGGAAAATTTTATGTTCGCGACATCTCTACTTTAGAAACTTGCGATAAAGACAAACATCACTAATGGAAAAAAAACTCTTCTAAAAGTGTTCCAGTTTAAAAGTGTCTGATTATAAGGTCAGTTCTACAAGTCTGAAAACCTTTCCATTTCACTCCTTGTTTTATATATTTTAGCATGCAAAGTCTCTCTCACTTAAAAGAATTGCTTTTTATATGAAATAAAAATTGCCACTTTACGCTTGATTCATTTTATATGTTTCATACATAAAGTGTGGCTGATTTCCATCATGTTTTACAATGCATTTGGGGATATATAAGAAACAGAAACAGCTGTTGTATTTTTTTTATGTATACTTTTTTGTTTTTAAGTTCCTCTGCACTTACATGTTAAAAGGATCAATTGGCGTTATATATATAAAGAGCATTTTGGGAATATTGTTCTATAAAATTAAGCGATTACCATGGAAACCAACTGAATGTTCTTGCTGAAGGCTCCATCTCTAAAATAGTATTAATAATAATACATTATCTATAATGTCTTCCATAGTTTGTGGACAATAGTAATTTTAACTCTTCCGTAGTATATTTAAAAACCTGTTGTGAGAACATTGCATTGACTGGCTAGCTATATTTATTTTTCTCTTCCTTTACCACTACCAATGTTTCTTATGGCAATTATTAGTGATGGGTATAATAAATTAATAAATCAAATCATTGCCCGTTTTTATTCAGTAAACAGTGTCATGAAAGGATAAAATATATGCAATGATGGAGAAAGCAAAGTTCAAAATAAAATATGTATCCAAAGAATTACATGGCTGACCAATCAGCTGAAAAATGAAACCCCTAAAGTTAAGCTATATGGATTGATGCGTTAATGCTTCATTTGTTTTTGATAAAATGTGAAAAATAATAAATCGGACGATTTGGCAAAGTTTCAAATGCAGTTTGACGCACCACATCTGATTGAGACCTTTATTAATGTCTATTTTTTTCATGGGCCAGAATAAACCTGAAATATGGTGGACTAGTTCAGAAATCTTTTTGGGTAAAGTTTGGAGCAGTTCATAGATACATGCTGGATCACTGGAAAAAACTACTGAGTTTTATAGAAGCTTAAATTAATAAATAACTTAAAGCATTTACACAAATTGCTATATTTCACAGCCATTTTCCTGAATAAAAAGGAAAGACTTGCAAAACATATAATGCATATTCACACTGCAGATGAATGTGGCTGTTTTAGGGATGAGAGAACATATTTTTTTTGCCAAATAGGTATTCCATTCTACATTTTACCTAGGTGGAGCAATGCATAATTTAATAAAAATAAATAATGGAACAGAATAGCTGTAAACAGAAAGTCATTCAGATGAGTTTGGGCAATACACATGGTCTCTCTACCTGCACAAAACTTAAAGCATTAAGCAATATAGCTATCTCCAACCCATTCACTGCCAAATGGTCTGAAAAAAAACACCAGCATCCAGGTATTTTGGGTATCCGGAATATGGATGCTTGAATGGTTTCTCTAAGAACAAAGACCACTTCAGTAATTACAAGTAGTCATGGTGCCTTGAATTCACATACAGAGTTTGACCCATTTGCTGCTGTAGATGTAATTCTTCCCTTGGTAGCATCATTGGGGCATCAATAACCATCCTGGAACAAGGGTTCTGAGCTGGCTAATGTCAATTCTGTGCAAATGTGTATCCACACTGTGCCATTCATTGGCTGACATCGACACACTCAGCCAATAATGGTGACTGGATCAGTATCCTGCTTCTGCAGTTCTGCAAAAACTGGAAACACAACACCAGCACTAAAATCAGCATTGTAGCCAGACAGTGACTCAGGTAAGAGAGCAAGCCATTAACTTAAGGTAACTTAAGGGGTTCGGCCTCATTTTTTTTTTTTTTTTAAACATCACATATAAAAACATAAACCGTTATCCGGTTGTGCCGGCCCCACAGGCAGGTATGTTACTATCAGAGCAACATGAGCAATAACCCCCCTCTCCCAATGTTTGAACTGCCAGCTAACATCTCTTCAGGATCCAGTCAGGGTAAACTTTTCAGCTGTGACAATAGCTAAAAGAAACACCAAACAAACAGAAACAAAGGAAAAGAAGAAGGAAGAAGAAAAAAAGGGAAACAAAAAGAACAGAGAACAAAGGAATACAGGGAAAGAAAAGAAGAGAGGAAAAGAGAAAATCAGGGATGGGTAGGTGGGCAAGAGCACAAGACCGCACGCAGTCCAGAAACCAAGAGGAAGAGGAGTGGTGACTAGCAACATTTTATAACTTTTTCAAACACCAAAATACACATGCAAGACAGGTGTTTGGGCTTTCTTTAAGTATCCATAAATGATACATAATTTAATGAAAACGAGAAAGCACATAACCTGTGATTAGATCTTTTAGATCACCTCACTAGCCCGTGCAGCGGCATTGAGCCCAACAGAGCCACTGCTCCCTCTCCGTCTGTCAAATTCATTTTTTTCCATTAATGAATTTTGCTTGTAAAATAATGTATACACAAATCCACGGTATAAGACCATCGTGTAGAAACGTGTATTTGTGAGTCCCATAGTGAAGGGGTTAATAGTTGTTTTCTTTCAGCTAATGCATGCATATTGAATTCTGCTGATATTATAATTTGCTTTGAGTGTTTTTTAATACATGTAGCGTAAACATTGTAAAGTACTGCACGTACCTTTACTTTGTTAATAAAAAATGAACATCAAGTTAATATTACACAATTAACAGTTGTTTGAAGAATTTACGCAAACATCAGCAACATATTACATTCTAACATGATTATTTACTAAAATGAGAATTGTTGGGAAATCAAAGTAGATTTAAAATTGAATAGCCAAAATAGCTGAATTCGGAAAATGTCTCTAAGCTTCTAATTTTTACTTTGAATTCCCAACAATTTTCCCTTTAGTAAATAACCTTGTAAACATATAGTGTAACCTTTTGCTCCCACTATTAACATTTAAAAACTTTGTTTTTTCATGATCCGAGTAAAGGCACATTTGACTTATTTCAATATATATAAATATATAAGATGCCAAAATACCAGAGTATTGCAGTATGCAATGATACCTTTTTTATTGAACTAACATACAATTTCAAAGACAAGCTTTCGAGAGTTTCTTCTCTTCCTCAGGTCAATTATGGCTTATCCAATCTACACTATATATATATATATATATATATATATATATATATATATACATATAATGTAAAATACATCATGTAAAACTCAAAACACTCAGGTTATAAGATATGTTGTAAAGAAGGCACAGCCTGACACTGCATTAGCAATTACTGTACACATGTTTGATCCCATGAGACATATACAGGGTTAAGTGTCCCCGAGAACATACACTAATCTTGCACTGTCACTGGGTACATGCTGTAGTTCTGATTTAATGATTTATGACTTGTTTTTCTGTCACATATTTATTGGTATCATCAATCAGCTTTTCTACTAATCAGCACATTTCCTTTCTTATACTAAGCACAATGTGCTCCTTCCACTAAGCCTATCACTCAATCCCTTCTTCTACTCTTGATCCTCAACCCATTTAACAAGATAACTGTTGATGGACTTTAAGCTCAGTTCTTTTCTACTTGCTCCCAGGGGTCTCAACTCAGCTCTTCTTTTTCCACCTAACCACTAGCACTTCTTTACATTAATGTGCTTTGGTTTGTAGACTCTTTTAAACCTTAGCTAATATCAATCAGGCATTACAACATCCCTCAAATGTACAGGCCAACATCACTCAAGTAAAAGTATTTTAGACTTATTCTATATAGTTAACCACTGTCCTTCCACTTGTTTCCTGTAATAATAGTGGTATGTTCAATGTCCCATCTTAATCGATTTACCTGTTGAAGTGCCATTGAAAAAGGCTTACAGTCAAAACATTGGGAAGTTACAGATAGTTTGACTTTATCTTTAGTTTGACTTTATCTTTGACTTTAACCGAGTTTTAGCTTTGTTGTCTTTTGTATACCATATATATGTAGATTTTCTTTTTTTCTTTCATAGGTTTTGTGTTTTATTTGGTAATATCTTTGTTATATGTTTGACATATATTTTAATATGAATTGAATATAGATTTGTATTTTTTAAGAGTATGTTTCTCTTTTTGCTATATTGAAGAGCCATACATATCCTAGATGTTATTTTGATCCTGATAATATATTATTAGGGAAACCGATTTAGGAAAAGCCTATGTGACTGTGCTTCATGCATTTAGTTTCTGAAGTCAAAAAAGGAAACAGACACACAACAAACATTTGTGTAGGTTTATACCTGAGGGGAATGGAACGTCTCTGCAGGAGGTGAAGAGAACCCACCGGAACAAGATGCCCGTGCCCATGAGAGACAGGTTCAGGTAAGTAAATCTCACCTTTATCTACCCCCCCCCCCCCCCGGCCACTGGACTCCCAATGGCGATGTCACCATCAAGGGTTTTTGTGAATTTAGCAAAGTCCCCAGACGGAGACAGTGCCACTTTAATCTCAATACACAAACTAAGACTGGACTATTTCTCTAACTTTTCATGCAACATCTAGCAAACAAACATACCTATGGGTTTAAAACACACTCACCATAAATTGTGTTGGTCCTGGGAAACATCCAGTTGCCATATGAGCCTAAAAATAATTAGGTTATCTCTTTTTGGAAGGAGTTGAGTTGTCTTACTTTTTCTTTCTTCCCCATTACAAAGCAATTGTTAGACTAACCTAAATAGATTTTGACAGAGTTATTTGCTAATGTGAGAACTGGTGGAAATGCAATGTGGATTCATAGTGAAATTCATATTTAAGGTCATCATAACCAACCTGAAAGTATAGCTATAGCCTCTAAATTTAAGTTTCACTTTGAATTAACATTGAATGTTCAACAATTCTCACTTTAGAGAACAACCCAGTGAGCCTTTCCAAACTATGTGCCATTACTCCATATACCAGGCTCTAAACTTTACCTTTATAGATCAGATGCATAGATTCCATAAATATACCATTACATTATTTGCACACCTCTGTATATTAGCTGTTTAAGAGAGGTTTTGTCATAATTATTCTTGATTTATTCACTTTTGATTAGATTTAATTGAAAAAAAAAATCAACTTTGTTGAAAACACAGCATTTATATACAATTGTTTAATATCTTGGTTAACATTTAAATAAGAAATGCATTGAGAATTTAAAATCCCTCGCTTACTAGTGTGTTTATTCCTTAGAAAAGATTTCCTCTTGATGCATAGAAATCCTTTATGACTTTTTATTCAAAACACCACTGACCGTTTTGTGAAGAGTTTTGACATTGAAGTGATTACTTTATAACTGTTCCATGCACTTAATCTTCTTTCTTCTAGTCTAAACGCATGACCTCGTGTCCTATGTAAAGTCTTTTTTTTTTTTTTTTTAAATCAATGGGCCTATTCCATGGGCCTGGGCCTGGAGCTGCAGCTCCATCAGCCCCTATGTTAATCCGGCCCTGACGTTTTATATACATTATATTTATGTATGTATACACTGTATTTACACAAATCTAATGCACCATCGAATATAATGCGCTCCTCAATTTTTTTTAAAACCTGAAAGCTGAATAATGTTTTTGCTGGCGACTGTAATGCACATTTATACAAGAAGATAGAACTATACAACATTGTGCTACAATGAAAATGTTTTTTGCCATATACCATAGTAACATTGATGGTATTTAAATCCTAGTGTTCCATGTTAAGTCTATTCTCTCTTAAGCCTTCTTTCAAGAACAAAATTTGCCTGTGTGAATTCTGCCCCATGTGACATTTAGAATTTTGCCCCGGATCTAATGCGCATTCAAATTTTGGAAACTTTTTTTCAAAAAAGAGATTCCAGTAATTACGGTATTTGCCTAACAACTGGCCATTGAGAGGTTAAAAACCCCATTCAAGAGTAAAGTAAATTCCCCAGTACATATCCTTCCGTAAAATGATAAAATGATCTATAGCAAAAACCTTAGAATTGATGCTTGCTTTCTATCTTTCTTTCTTTCATTTTTTATTTTTTTGTTGCAAAACTTTGCTGAAAGCACTAATGCCAGTTGCATGCCATGCCAGATGTGCTAATGCATTCAGGACAGCAATATCAGCAGCTACGGCAGAAAGCTATAGCCATTAATCTAGAGACCACTGGGATTTCTGGAATTGGCTGTAAAACCTACACCCTGCCAAGGATGCCTCAGATAAAGTCATCAACGTATTGTAAAAAAAGACACAAAAACCTGTTTCATGGTCTGTACTGATCAAGCAATTACACTTATTGACTACATTAAGCAGAGAAACCGTGGGGTGCCCTATAAAATTGACTGCCAACTTGAATAATCAATAGACTTCATGTAGAGTAAATTAAATAACACAAAAAAAAAATATCTGGATAAAATGAGGCTAAAAAGCAAATCTGTAATCCCTGGTCCGTGTAAAAATAAATGCTGTGTCTAAAAGATTCCTTTACATAATTTAAACATTTGAGTGATGGGAATCCAAAGAATGTTGCGATTTCTTTTGTCATTCAAGAATCTTAAAGAGATAATTCATTTTCGCTGGAATTTAATATCAAAGTGTATGGGTTTGAAAAATGTTGATGGTTAATATTCTGGGTTTTTAATAATTTAGTGACCGCAACTTCATGAAAAAAAGGATCACAGAATAATTAGGAGTATTTGTAGGCAATAATTAGAACAATCTTAACGTTAGGAAAATAAAAATTGTTTATAAAACTCTATTCCTAAACTTTATTCCTAAATCCGATCTGCTTCTTTATCCACATATCATCTCTGTTTGGCATTTACATTTTCTTCAAAAAAAATCTTACATTTAATGAGCATTAGTCCAGTAATACAGGTTTAAAATAAGAGGCTATTGCAGTACTGACAATACTTTTTTTTTTTTTTTTATAGGAGTAATACTTTTTGGAATTAAAAGCTATAGTGAGATTCCCATTCTATCACCACCCTAGCATTTCTTTTGCTAGACTTAAAATACTTTATCTGGGGTAATCTCCTGAAAGTATGCTATTAAAACATCTGTAATTCCTCCAACCTCCCCCTCCTTTTTTTACTACTTCTTTCTCTCCATTTTCTCTTTCCTTTCTTACTATTTCCCTTTATTTTAAGGGAATTAATATTAAAAACCATAACTACTACTTTGCAAACCTTAAGTGTAATGGTAACATATGGATGTTTACTGTGTTTGTACCCGGTAAATACCTTAATCTATAAAAGCACATGTTAATATGTGGAATGTATAATTATGTACCATTACTGTTGTGCTTTTTCACGTGTCATGTACAAATAAAGAATTAAAAAAAAAAATGTAAATCCATTCAAAATTGTTTTTCTGGATACCTCAATACTTTTTATTGTATCTTGTAAAACAAGCAAAGATTATCCTATTTGCATACATCTACTGGTCTTGTGTTTCTGCCTGAATCCCAAATTTCCTGTAATACATTGGAAAAACTTTACGGACACCGCTTCTGAATAATGAATATTCATTTCAGCCATATCTATTGTTATCAGGTGCGTACTCCAAGGCATGAAACCATGAAATGTCATCTTTACAACATATCAGTTTGTTATATATCTGCCCTAGTAGGCCTGCCCCAGTCATCTGTGTTGTTCATATGTAAAGTGTGTGAGGCGTGAACCAGATAGATGAGTCTTGAAGCATGTAGAGCATAAAAATATTTCTTTCCAAAGCCTGAAACTATCTCTGGACCCTTGTCAGCACAAGAACTGTTCATCAGAAGCTCAATGAAAGGGTTATTCATGGCCAAGCGGCTGCACAACACATAAACCTATGAGCACCTTGCTCAATGTCAAGTGTTGACTGGCATGGCATATTACCCACTTCTATTGCTTAGGTGCATTAGCAGCAACTTCTATGAAGTGATGAATCGCTCCTCACCATCTGGCAGTCCAACACATGACTATGGTTTTTGCAGTTCCCAAGACCTGATTGAGTGAAGAGTATCAGACATAAAGCTCGGTGGTGGTGAAGTAGTGATCTAGAGCAGTTTTTTTGTCATTTGGACTCTGCTTCTTAGGTGCAGTGAAGTATGCTTTATGCCACAGCATTCAGTGATATTCTAGATGATTTTGTGGTTGTGGGTAAATGTTTGAGAAGGCCCTTTCCTTTCTTAGTATATCGGTACCCCCACACACAAATTGAAAAGCATAGAAGAATGGTTTAACAAGATCTGTTATAAGAAACTGTACAGAGTCATGGCCGCAGCCCCGACAAGTATATGTGGGATGCACTGTAGTGATTATTCAGACCCTGAACAATTAGCTGTCATCATATCTAAGTGTTGGATACAAATGTCTATATGAAAACCTTCTCATAGTAGAGATTGTTATTAAAACAGTAAAGGGGACCAACTCTATATTAATGAGTATGATTTTGAAAAGACATGTATGACAAGCATGGTTCCGCATAAATGTGTTCATCTAAGATAGCTGTTATGCACGTTAATCAATGCAATATTAATATGGAGAAGCGTGAGGATTCTTTAAAAAATATTCTGAGGCTACCCCAACTAAAGTCTCCTACTTATCTAAACAGCAGGTAGGAAGATCTCATTGCAATAAAATCAGACAGATCTAAGGATTTGACGGATGAGTTGCAAATCAGCCTAGGGCAGGGTACATCGCAGTTTAAAAATGTTTTACTGCCATGCACTTAGCAAGAAAATATATCCCGCCTTATCAACGTAAATAAATCAAAACAGTAGTTGTATTTTCTTAGTAAAAATGCGAAATGAAAAAAATATATAAAGATTCAATTAAATAGTTTCAAGACACCCTGTAAAATGGCAAGCTTAGCCGTGAGCTGGGGAGATATGAGCCAAGACGTGTTGAGTAAATACAGATACATCATGTCACGTTCTTAAGCTGCATAAAAGATAGCCCTATCTGTAGCATGCCAAATGTAAAAGACAAAATAAATTATGTAAACTTACCAGTAGCAATACATTGCAGTGGCTGCTTTCTGCACAAGTCTCTGTCGTTTTTCACTTTTCTTTTTTATTATTTTTTTTAATTAAGATTAGCACATCGTATCTCTTTACTAAAATAGATATTTGACAAGTAGAATCAAAGCAGATAACCTCTAGATCAGGGGTAGGCAACCTTCGGCACTTCAGATGTTGTGGACTACATCCCCCATAATGCTCTTACACCCATAATGCTGGCAAAGCATCATAGGATGTGTAGTCCAAAACATCTGCAGTGCCGAAGTTTGCCTATGAAGTTTGTCTAATCCCCACCTAAAATTCATTGGGTGGATAAGCTTAGCTCACTTGGTTTAATACCCGAGTGTCCTGGACCTCATACATGTTTAATACATGTATATATTTTTTAAGAAAGTTCTAACCTCCACTTATGAGTGATAGAAGGATAAAAATATATGAGGAAAGAAGAAAACATATATATATATAAGATGCCAAATACCAGAGTATTGAAGTATGCAACAATACCTTTTTTATTGGACTAACATAATATTTCAAAGACAATAGTTGTGTTTGAAATATTATGTTAGTCCAATAAAAAAAGAGTAGATTGGATTAGCCGTATTAGTCCAGTAGACAAGATGCCAAAATACCAGAGTATTTGCAGTATGCAATGATGCCTTTTTTATTGGACTAACATTAGATTTCAAAAACAACTTATATTAGGAATAATCTGTATTCTATATGACACATTTTTTTTGTTTTCATTAAAAAATGCTCAATGCTTCCTTTAGAATAAAATGAGAAAAAAAAATTCAGTGTATGACAGTTCACGTTTCCTTTGCTTGCTGTTTGTATATTTTTAATGAAAAATAAGAATCGGTACATATTCACACACCCTGTACCATTCCCAAATAAACTGCATAAAAATCCTAAGATATGGAGATGTTGCTACATAATTATTTCCTATTTTGCTTTACACAACTTATTGAATTTTGTTCCAGTCAGATTTGATTCCTATGTCTGTTATAAATATATCACAGAATTATCCGTCCAGTAATTCTTTATCTTTAATCTATTCTTAATGGTAGTATGTTCTGACAGAGTATTGTTTCATTATTTCCAAAACCTTAATAGCTTGCCTTATGGGAAGTCACCCAACCAATATGTCTCAGATGAATTTAAGATCACTCGTGTCATTAATGAGGAAATGTATGTCATTAGCATATCAAATAGGTACCTAGAGCAGGTGCAATGCCGTCCTCAAAATGTCAGGCATGTTTTTATGCATGTGGTTTACAGAAAAACCAATAGATCTCTGGGTAAGATCAGTCCTACATTCTTATGGTATTTTTTTTTTTTTTTTTAATGGTACAGCAGAGCTAAAATTTGTTTGAGATTTCATAGGCGGATGGACAACCATATTAAATTTATGTCAATTTGTGTCCCTCATATTGTTTACATTTTGGTTTATTTGCATTGCAAATTTATGTTGGTCTAAATATATATTTATCCCTGCTGATAATCAGGGATACAAAAATGTCAAAATGATTCTCTGCGCACAGAAAAGTAAGAGCAAGTGTAACAATTGATTGTATGTATGTATGTGTGTCACCCAGTATATAGAGAGGTTCTCTGTGCAGAGCAGTGTGCGTCATTCAGTATATAGGGGTTCGTCTGTGCAGAGCAGTATGTATCACTCAGTATAAAGAGGGATTCACTCTGCAGAGCGTTGAGTGTGTCAATCAGTTTATAGATGGTTTCTCTGTCAAGAGCTTTGGGTATCACCCAGTATATAGACTGATTCACTGTGCAAAACATTCTGTGTGCCACCCAGTAGAGGGATTACCTGTGCAGAATGGTGTGTGTCACTCAGTATAAAGAGGGGTTCTCTGTGCAGAGCAACTCAGTGTGTCACTCAGTATAAAGAGGGATTCACTGTGCAGAGCGTTGATTGTGTCACTCAGTATATAGAGGGATTCTCTTTGTAGACTTTTGTGTATCAATCAATATAAAGAGATATTGACTGAGCAGAGCATTGTGTGTGTCACTCAGTATATAGAGGGAATCTCTGTGTAGACCTTTGTGTATCAATCAATATAAAGATGCATTCACTGTGCAGAGCATTGTGTGTGTCACTCAGTATGCAGAGAACCAATTTCATATATATTCTATGTACAAATATATCTGGAACAAGCAAATGTAATAGTCCACACAATAATCTCAGAATACTCACAGGGCTGCATTATGCACAATTTAATAGAGCAAAGGGCATAAGGAGAAATGTTCTGAATTGTGGTTGTGGATTGCTTATATTTAGCCTGATTTATGTGCTTCCTTGTAGATATGTATTTGTGTATCATGGCAGTATATGAATGTGGAGGTGTTATATGTAAAGTGGCAGTATGTGTGTGAATGTGTGGTTGTATTATACAATGGGATGGTGTGCCCATATCCCCCACTTATATTGTATATGTTGCCAGATTACCATGGCATTGCTCAAACAATATCAACCTTCACATTGCAGCGATGTTGTTTCTTTGGACACAAACACGAACAAACACAACAGACTATTTATATCTAAAACAATACAAATACTTAAAATTATAAATAAAATGATATTATGAAGCTTTACATTTTATTCAATGCCAACAAATATCATTTCAGTGCAATAAAATTGCAAAGATTCATTTAGCTCAGTATAAAATCAACATTTAGACACTGCTTTTGCATTTTTGTTCCATGGCAAGAATTTAAACTAGAACAGTCAATGAAAGGTAATGTGATAATTTAAATAAGAATTATTATTATGTATTTTGCCTACACTCCAAGATTGTGCTGAAATACGTTTTTTTTTTTTTTTTTATACACTCTTGCCCAAATACATGTTTAATGATCTGTTTTGGTTTATACAGCAGCATAAGGGGAGACAAATAAAATGCTGTAACTGTGGATGCTGAGTTTCAATAAATATTTTATTATCCGCGTTACATTTTCATGTTTAGAGGACCCAAGGAAGAAAGCATCCCTACTGACCGAGCTGATGTGATGAATGTTTATGCTGTAAATTTCAATATTTAAACTGAATAATGGATCCTCTTGTGCATGCAGGCAAATAATTATTGTGCATCCTTTCTAAAACAAGTAATTCCTTTGAGGGAATAACTATATACAACTTTAAATAGCTTAATGAAGCTTTTCCATTGATAGAAAATAAAGAAAGCTAGAGATGGTATTATAGTTTGTAATATTATTTCCTTATATTTCATAGTGAAATTAATAATTTTTGTATGCTAAAATTTAAATAACGATAAAAATAACAATTTATGGAAAGAGTCATAGTCACAATAATTCCATCTAAATGTCCTTATTTGCTCTTTGACCAACAAAAATAGATACCGCAAATCTAATCTTACTGCTGTGGTAAATAGTGTAGACAAATTTGCATAGAAAATATAACTTACACAAAAAAAAATTGGGAAAGGAACACTTTTAGCAAAATGCTGCCAACATGTAAAAAAAAAAAAATAATTTATCAAAAGAAATTGCCCATTACTTTTCTAACAAGTCACTAAATTAATAACTGCTAGTGACAAGTACAAAACATAGATGCCTCCCAATGTAGTAAATGAACACTATAGGATGAGTAACACAAACATGTGTTCTTGACCCTATAGTGTTAAAACCACTATCTAGCACCTCTATCCCCTGTCCTCCCTTGACCCCTTAATATAGTACATCTTACTTGTATTCAAGTCTGCAGCTGCTGCCTCTGCCCATGAACTACCTGCCGTCTGCTGACATTATCAAAAGTGATTCTGTGAGCCAATCACAATGCTTTCCCATAGGATTGGCTGAGACTGTCAAGGAGGCAGATCAGGGGCAGAGCCAGCACAAGTCAAACACAGCCCTGGTCAATCAGCACCTCCTCATAGACATGAATTGAATAAATGCATTTCTATGAGGAGATTTCAGTGTTTGCATGCAGAGGGTGGAGACACTGAATGGCAGTAGCCATCTGAGGAGTGGTCGAATGGAGTTATCCCTATGCTGTAATGTAAACAATGCACTTTATGTGAAAAGAAAGTGTTTACAGCAAAAAGCCAGAGGGGAGTGATTATACTCACCAGAACAAATGCAATGAGCTGTAGTTGTTCTGGTGACTATAGTGTCCCTTTAATGTATAGGTGCAATAATACATGGAAAGTTATTTATAGCCAATGACATGTAGAAAGTATGCTTAGCTGGTGGTGAACATTTCATCAAAATATCATGGGGGGAAAACCATAACAACCTTTTTTTGTCACAATTCCAGGAGAAACTTTATTTCAGACAACAATATGAACATATCACTTAGAAGTGCTTGATGGAAGAAATCTAATTCACAAACAGGACGTCTTCGATATTTTAATTATTTTTTTTAATTACAAAACTAACATTTGCATCATTCATATTCTGATGGAATTCCCATGGAATTTCTTATATGTCCCATAGATATAGCTAAACTGAAAAAAAGATACAATTTTAAAAAATAATTTAAAAAATCCAGGAAAAGATAAATATGATTTGAATTTATGTTTTATTTACTGTTAGGATTCAATAAATTTAATTTATGACTTTAACCCCTTAAGGACACATGACATGTGTGACATGTCATGATTCCCTTTTATTCCAGAAGTTTGGTCCTTAAGGGGTTAAGGCGCATCTTTTTCATCTATAAGTATTGTACATGTACATTTAAATATACATTTAACTAAAACAAGCTAACCTTTTGATCTTTATATGACCATAAATGACTCCTTCTAGTTCTAAGATATGTAAAAAGTAAATATATATTACAGATCTCAAAAACCCCATAGTATTCATACACGTTCTCATGAGACTCAGCAAATATTACATATATACAATGTCAAGAAAATAGTTATAATAGGTTCTGATTGTGTATATGCACAGTTTATGAGGGCAACTGGTATATACCGGTAGATTGGAAATAGGAACACATGTATATTTAATGGTGAGTGAACCATTAGCTAAAATGAGACGTTTTCTTTTTTTCCATGGGATATATTTAATGTGAATTTCATAAGTGGTCACTTCAGACTACCTGCAAATTGCAATAGTCTTTATGTACTGAATGTATACTATCTACTAATGTAATGTAATATTAATCAATAGATCGTGCCGTTTAATTTGTTTATACATTTATCGAGCACAAATAATACATTAAATACATTAGAAGTAATGTTCTATCTTCCTGACCAATAACAGGGTTTTACAAAAAAAACAAAAGACTGCAGAATCTGTAAACATCATACAATAAAATCGCTAATAATCATATATAACCCAAGTTTCATTACTTTATCCTTTATGTTTAGCAACGCAATGCATTTTATTAGTGATGTTTCCATTTTATTTATTGCATGGAGAATTCAAATACTTTATATCAACAGAGGGCACAGTAACACTAATTGTCCATACATGCACGAATGACACATGTACAACTGAATGAAAGGAGACTAGGAACTACAGCAAAAAAAGAGAATATGAGAACTCTGAGTACTGACAGACAATTAGGGAAACTCAGTAGCTTGTCCTTCGGTAAATCCCCGAACAGGTCTCAAAATAGTTTTTTCCCACTTGTGCCATTACAGAGTAAACCTCTATGATGATCAATTGTGCCTTCTTTGAGCCTCATCGGCAAAGTGTAGCAGATATCCGTATGGATTACCCTTTTAAATTAGGGAGAACTTAAGCAAATGCATTGAAGCAAAAACAGTCAAAATGAAAACTAGACTAGAAATTATGCTGACATATCCCCAGCCACTTATGTCAGGTTCTTCTAACTGTATTTTCAGTTTACATGCGCAATTGGTCATTTTCCATCTATCACGACTTAAGTATGTACCTGACCAGAGCCAGAATATGTTCTTAAGATACTTAACCAATTGCCATTGTATTCTTGAGTCCTTTTTGAGTTCTTCTCTAAAATGTGAAAAAAACTAAAATGGTCCATGCACAGTGGAGGTGGAAACGTTGTTGTGTTCTTCAATAAACCTGTCTGATATACACACACCTTGAGTGCATGGATTATTTTATTTTTTCCTACCAACTGACTGCCAGTCTCATACCCGGCTAAGAACTTTGAATGTGAAGGGAGTGCGGTTTACCTCTGCTTTCTTCTCTAAATGTGAGTCTGGTTTTCCTATTGGCCTACTTTGTTCATTTAGTTTGTGAGCTTAATTTCTACAATTTATTCATCATCTTAAGAAAAAGAGGTGTCTCTTTGATATAGTCATGTCAAACTACCAAATAAACTTATTTTTTATGAAGAATTAGGAAAGAATAAACAAAAACAGTGTACATCCAGATTGCTGAATTATGAGTTTGTTAGTGGCATGATCATTTTCTGCATTCCACATGACTGTGTAGTAAGCAAATGTGTAAGTATCTTAATAGTTTTAGCTACATGAGTCAGTAAAACATAGTAGGTAGTGATAGAAGTAGATTATCTCTGGCATCATCAGTGAAAATAGAATCATAACAGAATTAATATGACTAATCAAGTGTATTAAAGTGGATCATATTATCAGAGAGTAAGAGGAAAATCACCAACATACATTACTCTGATTTTATTATCAGCCACATAATAATAGATATACAAGAGGACAGGACATCTTTAAAGTATCTGTATGGAATAATTTCCTTGATTATGCTAAAATAATATGATTAAAAAATAATGATTCCAAGTAAATTTACAAATGTATTTTATAAATTCAACCAGTATTGGAGAGAAAAATGACAGTCTTTGCATTGCCACTTTTACTGGTGAGTTGTCTAAGCTACCTGAGAATCTATCAAGCTTCAATACGTACAACGCATGTTTGTCCTAGCTAAGGTTGCTTGTAAATCAGGATTGGTAGCAAGTAGACTGCACCACGGCTATATTGTTAGCATAAGTATTTATACAGTGCCAACATATTCAGCAGTGTTTTAAAATTATAGAGGCTAAAAAGGTCTGGCTCAAATTAACTTACAAGTATTTTGTGGCAGGCAGATATATATCATTAGGTGTCTTGCCCAAGAGATGGTAAGATGCTCTGTCTGGAATTTTGAACCAGGGTTTCCCAGATTGATGTTACCACTACTCTAACCAGCCAATAAGTCTAGAAGGTCAACAACACTCACAAAACAACCAAATTGCTATACACTACTCTAACCATATGCAGTATTGCACTTGGAAACGTATGCTATCTGACTTTCTACAGAAGTGTTGTATAGGTTGCTGCCCGGATCTATTATGATTATTATCGCCACTTACATAGTGCCAACAGATTCCGTAGCGCTTTACAATATTTGCACCATTACTACTTATTTGTTTGACATTATTTAGTTGTCTTGTTGTAACAGCTGCCCATATCCCCATTCAATTCTTCTTCTCAACTGTCTCCTTTCCGAAATTTCTCAGTTTGGTCCCAGGATTTTTTTTTCTTACTTCCTGCTCCACCTAACTACCCAAATTCAGAGGGAGACATATACTGGCATATCCTAGATGTCTATGTTTCCTGTTTTAGGAAGAAATGTCACTTCTCTAAAATAAGTAAATTCCCTAGTACATGCTACCCTCTTACCATTTGTAGGAGGGTTCTCCTTCAAGTGACCTGCCAATCAACTCTAGGTTTACATGCTACTGAGAACCAATTGACATGTGAAGAGAGATTATAGAATTGTATTTAGATTTTGAAGTCCATACATTTGCGTGCAATTTGGATAGTACAACTAATTATAAAATGTAAAATTCTTTAGGGTGGCATGTCATTAAAAAAGCTGTCCAGCCCTCTTCCATGTGGTTAACAGCAATCCGCTTTATTTTTGTGCCATAAACACAGGCGTGTTTCAACCATATGTGGTCTTTGTAAATCATGAGACTTTGTCCAAGAGCACACGTCATGAGAAGAATGATCTATGCGCTAGACAAGTGCAGCTATAAATGTTTCGTCTCGTAGAAATTATTTCGTACTAAAGAAAAATTTCATTTGTCAATCCCGAATTTTGTCCGTAAACCATTTTTCAGTAAAAAATAATTAGTTTTCGTCCATTAAAGAAAAAAAAAAAGCAAGGAGGGAGCCGGCAGCGCTGCCAGCCCCCTCCTTGTAATAAACATCCACCCCCCTGCATTAACCCACGAGGGTCATTCTGACCCTCATATTAATAAAAGAGAGGTTAAATCCTCCCGCATGCCCCTACTAGCGGCATGCCAGTGGCTGCTCGCTGTCACTTAAAACTACTAGTGACTGGACAGCTATTGCTGCCCAGTCGCTAGTGCAATAAGGGGGCATCTGGCACAGGTTAAATCCTCCTGCATGCCCCTAGTCGCCGCATCCTGCCAGTAAGGGCATGTCGACTAAACAGGCATGTCATTTAAAACTGGATATAAATAAATCAGTGAAAAACAAGTAGCAAAATAGGTGAGAACGGACAACAGGTCAATAAGCCTGCCCTTTGGTGGGTCCCTGCTCAGCTCTCTAGCTGGTTTTAGCTCATCTTGTGCCATTACAGAGAGAACATATCTGAAGCATATCAGACTGGTCCCACCCATCAGGGCAGTATAGATTCGAAATGCCAGCAAGTTCCCTCTGCCAAGAGATACAGCTACCCCAGACAATCGTTTCAACCTTGTAAGGTATCATCAGTGAGGTATAGCCAATACCTCTGTATGCACAGTGAGCAAGGGGTCCACGTCTAGATTGCCCTTTAAACTCAAGGAGAGAAAAACAAGCAGGAAGAGAGGTGAGAATGGACAACAGCTAAATTAGCATGCCCTTCGGTGGGTTCTCCCTCAGATCTCTAGCTGGTTTTAGCTCATCTTGCTCATGGTGCCTAGAGAGGTATTGGCTATACCTCACTGATGATGCATAATAGGGTTGAAATGATCGTCTTGGGTTGCTGTATCTCTCGTGCAGAGAGAGCCGGCCTGTATTTCAGATCTTCTCTGCCCTTTTGGGTGGAATCAGTCTGAGATGCAAATGGCCTGGTTCTCTCTGTAATGGCACAAGATGAGCTAAAACCAGCTTGAGAATTGAGCGGGAACCCACCAAAGGGCAGGCTAATTGAGCTGTTGTCCATTCTCAGCACTCTCTTGTGACTTGTTTTTTTGCTCTCCATAAATAAATCAGTATCTTATATAGAACTGATGGAGAGCTACGGTAAGGGTATGTAGGGTAAACGTAGGACCTAGTGTCCCCCCTGGCCCTCCCCATGATTGTTGGATGGGGACCTTAATTAAATAAATAATAGGTGGGGACCCCAAACCCCTAGTCACTCCCCCCCCAATAAAAATACCCTACCTACCTCCTCACCCTAATAATAGTGAGGGGGGGGGCAATAAACTGATACCCTGTCAAATAAAATGTCATAATTACCATTATATGTCTTCTTTCTTCTTTTCTTTCTTTAGCCCCCAAAAAGGCCAAATAAAAATCATAATTGTCCCGTTGCAACTGTTAAAATAAAAAAAAAGAACCGCAGCAAAAAAAAGCCACAAAAAATAAATAAATAAAACAGCGGAAAAAAATTATCCATGTTCACCCACGGAAAGCTCTGCGCATAATGAGCTTTGCAGGGCAGGGGAAGCCTTATATAGGCTACCCATGCCCTGCAATTTGATTTAGAGCACTTTAATTGGTTGATGCGAAGCCAACCAATCACATTGTTCTTACAGGTAAATGAAGAGACTGACAGGCAAGTCTCTACATTTGCCTGTCACAGCACTCTGATTGGTTGGCTTGGAATCCAACCAATCAAAATGCTCTGATTCATTTTATACAGCGACAATTATAGATTTTTATTTGGCCTTTTTTGGGGCTGAAGAAAGAAAAGAAAAGAAGAAAGCAGACATCTAATGGTTAGTATGACATTTTATTTTACAGGGTGTTAGTTTATTGCCCCCCCTCACTATTATTAGGGTGAGGGGGGTAGGTAGAGTATTTTTATTAGGGGGGGAGTGACTAGAGGCTTGGGGACCCCTAGTCATTTTATTATTTGTGGTCCCCACCTGCCGGTCATAGGTGGGGACCAGGTGGGACATTAGGTCCCCCCTTTAATTAATTAGGGTCCCCACCAGTCGCTGGCGTGTGGGGACCTGGGGGGACATTAGGTCCCCCCCATTATTTAATTATTTAAGATCCCGCCGCTTATGTTTGGGTACCTGGGGCAAGTAGAGGCATGCGGGAGAATTTAACCTCACTTTCATTAATATGAGGGACAGAGTGACCCCCATACTAATTTATATTCAGTTTTAAATGATAGCGAGCAGCCAGTGGATAGAATACAATCTATCTGTTGCTCTGAATAGGGGCATGCTGAAGGATTTAACCTTCCTTTCATTAATATGGGGGTCATAGTGACCCCCCATAGGTTTTAAGGGAGGGGGGGATGTAGGAATTAATATTTATTACAAGGAGGGAGCTGGTAGTTCTGTTATTTTCTCTGTGCTGTGGGGGTTAATTCCCCTGCAGCACAGTCTTTTAAACGAAAGAAATTAAACGTAAAGGTAATACATTCGGCATTTGCCCTTTAATTTAGTTTTGTTTATATTTTGCATGTAGGGCTTTCATTTACGTTTTAGTAAACAAATACGAAAAAACCCGAATTTTCGGACGAAATCGTATTTGTATGAAAACTAATGCACATGTCTACTATGCACATTAAACATTACCATACATAAATCTCTATGGTATAAAATATAGAATATAGGATATAGAATATGGAAACAATAAAACCAATACATAGTAAGAAGAATAATAGTACATTAACACATGAATACTATTTATAAAACATTTTATATCTGGTAAGTACCCAGAAGCAGGAGGACAATGACACGCTCATTCTATATTAAATTCAAAAGCAGTAAGAAATGTATTATTGGAAATAAAAAAAGCAGTTTAAATCTACTCAATTCCATGTAATAATGTTAACCATTTTTTTTTGTGCTGCATAGATTAATGTAACTTTTTTATTCTGGAGACAACGCTTCTTGATGTTTAGTGTTCATAAAGAGTCAAAATTGCTATCCATGATATAAAGAGCTATAGCAGTGGGCAATGTGAATGAAAAAGAAATAGAGAAAAAAAAACTTAAAATCCACATTTAAAAAAAATGCACTCTAAAAGAAATCAGTGTACACAGCATGAAACATAGATGAGTTTTACAAACATAATTTCATTTTTTATTACCTATGAGCATTCAGCTATACTTCCTTGGCTCTACAATAATTGCTTGCCGTTAATTACCAATGGAACAGAAGTGCTGGCAATATTATAGACTCTTACACAGTATAAAGAAATTGCTGCTATTACTCTTATTTCTTCTGAATATTGGGTCAAAGATGTTAATTAGCAGTTTGTAGCCCCCTACAGAAAAAAAATATATAATAAAAATATGTCTTGATAGAAAACGTAATGTTAAATTCGCAATTAGATTTCTTGCTAGGTATATTAAAAGCAGAAAAAAATTAAAGGGATACTCAAAGCACAAAATAAATCCCACTTCATGAGAAACTGCAATGTGTATTTTGTTTAAGAACACTCCTCTAATACCGGTAAGACTGAGAGCTACTAGAGGCCCTTCCTCTAAAATATATATATATATTTTTTTTTAAGGTCTTCGTGTTTGGCATCAGCACACATAGTATATTTTTCAAATTTCAAACTTCTATATACGAAGCACCGCATTGGCGGTGTATGTCAATCACTACATATGCGCCCTGTGTCCTCAATGCTTCTCTACGAGAAACATTGAATTGGACGGAGATCATGATTTTACAGATCACACAGACAGCAGAGTGGCTGATGCAAGGAAACTGTCACAAATCAGGAATAAAGGTAAATATTCTAGCATATATTAAAACGTGTTTTCAGAGTGTTTTGTTTAAGATTTTGAGAATAACTGAAAAAGGGGGAAGGTGGAAATTTTGGACCCAGGTTTTCTTTTTTTTCCTGGTAGTTCCTGTCAGATCTTTTGACACAGCAAATAAAAACTGGAGTTCTAGTTTTAAACTTCATTTAAGGAGAGAATAGGAACATGCATAACCTTTAATTTGCTAACTTGGGTTTGACTGCATTAATTTAAAAAACAATTGTTTCAAACTGACTGTTTCAATCTGGCCCATGAAACACACCAGAAGCTGAAAGTAAAAAAGAGTTTGGTCCTTCTTGCGGTTAGGTCTTCTTCAGACTGTCATTGGTTGCAAAGCTACACAGGTTGGCTCTAATTGTCTGTGGTTAAAAGTAAACCAGATGTTTTCACCAGCCATGGAGTAACCATGATTCTGTTCAGTAGGGGGATTCACAACTATTCACTATTACACAGAAATCCAAGAGCGTTAACAGTGAACAGTGTTCAGTAAAACTCTTAAGAAGATCAGGTTAATTCTATCAATAGAAAAATAACTGTACAGTAAAATACTGGATAAAGAGGAAATGGGAGTGAACTCTAAAAAAACTCTACATAAATTTGGGGTGGAAATTGCTAAATGTTGACAACATTCAGAAGGTTTCCAATGGTATTACTTCTTGTGTTTCTCCTTTCTCCATAATAGAACCCATTTTGCCTTGATAACACCCCCCTTTACCCCCCTCCCCAACTCCCCCCCCCCCCCCCCCCCACACACACACACATACATCTTCTTCAGTGTAGGATTGAAATACAGCACCAGAGGAGGTGGAGTCTAAGATCACTAGTAAAAATAGAATAGTGTTAGAGCAAACAAATGGAATACTGGGTTACTGTAACAATTTGCATGTGCGGTTTACATGACATTGCAGATTACGAAGAGTTTCTATTTTAGAATAACAAACATTTTATTTAGTTATTTTCTAAAAATCTCCTTTTTTCTGTTCCTTTTAGGATAGAAACAATAGGTAGATGCAGATAACCTATTTTTATCTGCCGTTTGAATTGTTGTGCTGGATAGAATAGAATCTATCTGTGGCTCTGAATCGTGTGAGTGTATCAAACTGGATGAGTGTTCAGTTCTTTTCATCTGTTGTTTCTAAATATACTGTGCTGTGAAGAATTTTTTTTTTTTTTTTTAAATGTAGCATAGTTTTTTAAATCATTTATATGATGTTATACAGAACTTCTATTTACATTAATTTCATTTTACATTATTTTATTTTATTCTTTGTTTGCTTTTGGATTTTGTTTTTCAAAATCAGTACTCGAAAATACTAGTCCTCACAATTTATTTTTTAGATTGGAAAAGCATATTCCCTTTTCCTGGTGGTTTACTTTACTCGTGGAGACCTTTTAAAGTGTGTGCTTTGATATTACTCTAATCCTCTCATCCAGGGTGAGAGGGGCTATATAGTAAGAAAAGAGTGAAAGACTGATCACTTTGTCTGTAAAATAGAAAGGGTGGACCGTGCGTGGTCATGGATGGTTTGTTGGAGCATGATTGAATCTTGATCTCCACTCCTCATTACTTGTTCATCTGTTTGCTGCTCACTCATGTTGAGGCACATCTGTTTTAATGAGTTACTTTGGAACCAAGCTGCGTTTTATAGCATTTTTTTTTTATTCATTTGGTCCAGCATTGTGGTTTCAGTTTTAAATTCCTAGCAGATATATGCATAATATCTTTATTTTATCATAGAATGCTCATATCTAACAGAGCAGGTGAGGAACACAAGCAACTCAATATGATTGCATCAGCTGTAACTCAAAGGATTCATTAATCTGATGATTTACAAAGAGCCAACGCCTTCTGCGGCACTGTGCAACAAGCAGACATAACAAGGAATATGACATACAATGAAATATTAAACAAAATAAAAGGTAATGACACCCCATCTCTGGATCTTTATATCCAACTGTGTGGCACAATTATTGTGTTTATGATTTACAATACAATTAGAGTTTAAATGTTCAATTTTATCAAATATATCTAGTTCATTGTCATTGCCCAGCACAAATTTCATTATAACTCAGTCTAATGTGCTCCAGATTAACATTTATTGTTTCTAGAATATTATATTGCATTAGTGGAAATTGAACTTGCTCATGAAGATGTAATATATCTGACAAGCATGATGTTTACTAAATTATTTTGTATTGCTTACTGAAATGAAATGGATGTAATGTTGAATTCACATTGTTTTTCAATATGAAATGTACTGTATACACTGTCTTAAACAATTTCACTCTTCTATTAATGAGTTATCTTTATTATTCTGTATAATTAACATATACCACATGCAAGATGTTTTACTTAAATTATCTTGGAGTTTCATCTTGAAATCCAGTTGGAATAACGTTTCTGAAACAAGGCAGTTGAGACCAAGCAAAGTATTTATTTAATCAATGCAGATATGACAATGCTCCATCCATTCCACCAATATCAGAATTCTTTTCTTAAATCTATTTTTCATTTTAGATAAAAAGTGGATTTAGTTTCTGTAACGGCACCCCGATAGTGGTAAGGGGCTTTTGCCGCCAAGAGATGTCCTTTCTCCCCTGTTGTGAGAGGGAGGCTGTAGCGTAGAGCAGGAACAGCTCTTAGAAGAGCCAGTGATTATAAAGCAATCCCAAGGCAGAGATTGCAGCAGGTATAGCTTTACCCTACAAGCACGAGACGAGGCTCTGTGTTGAGGGCAAATCAGGAACTGAAGGTTTATTGTGGCACATTGCCTTTTACACAGTTTTTGGCATAGGACACAGGAACAACAAACCAATCAAAACAGTATTTTACATTCAGTCACTCCCATACAGTGTGCACAATTACTCCCCTCTGCTTAAGAGATAATTGAGTTAATTGCTGTATCAACTCAATTATCTCCAAACAAAAAATACAACTATTTTACACAGTTTTAGAAATACCCCAAAAACATAAGAAACCCCCACAAAATATGCATTTCCTGATAGCCCCAATCTGGGGGAACAACATACTCAAAAATCACCCAGATCGGTTCAGGGGTTCGAAAGTTAGCCGGACGTCACATTTCTGCCCGGCCTACCTCGATGCTACTGCCCAGAATAGTTCAATAAGTTCAGCTGGGTCGGCCGGTCTATTTCAGGGGCAGAAAAACACATTAAAATAACGAAATGACTGTTCGTGTCTATGATTCTTCAGTATCTCTTGTTCGTGTGTTTAAATGTACCAAACACCGCTGCAGAACAACGTTTCGGTATTACAATTACACGTTTCTAACTTGAGAATGTTCTATTTGCAAGAGCAAAATGTTGTTCTGATCCTTTACATTATAACGCAGCTTAAGATAACAGAGGTCAAGTGCCTGGACTTTTCCTTGCTTCTACTTAACTATTGGAGTTTGTTGCTGACTCCAGTTCGAGTGAGTACCAGCCAGGGTTATGCTGATTGATGGAGTACAGTCCTGATCTTCTTTGACTGTTAGTTTCAAAATAAATCTGAATAAATCAAGTGTCTGCTGCATGTTTGGAAGCTCAATATCCATTGCTTAAAGGCGAGGCAATGACCTTTCCTCACTAAATTTCTTTTCAGCAATGTCACCATGAGAGGCTGGACGGAGGGATACAATTATTTCAAATATATTAAGCACAATATGTCTACTACATTTTGCAGAGTAGCATATATTGACATATTTCATAAAAGTTCACAAAAGTATCAAAAGTTAGTGTTCCATGATAGTTAATGTTAACTTTTCGGGACTCTTTTCAAAGTTAAAAATACTGGTGTTAAGAACCAGGCATTGTGAAGAGTAGCCAGTAACATGAATTGCCCTGTGACTTTTGGATGTGGGCCAGAAGAGATTTGTAGACTGCAAATGATCCATAAAGCTTATGGGTGGGATGCTACAAACAGACTTGTGGAATTGGAGGCCTGCCCAAAGTGGCAATGTCTCATAGAGCGAGCAGCTGCATAAACCTATGGTGCCAATATGAGAGGCTTAAAAAAGGAGAGCAAATTACGAGCATTTAGAATGTAAACTAGAAAGATACATCTTATACAATATGTATCAATGTATATGTTTCTGTTTTCATTGTAATAGGCAGTGATGGATCAGGTTAAAATCCACTGTACACAATTTAACTTTAAAAATGTTGACATTCAAAAACACTGCAGTGGCATGAAAATGATGCTTATCATGATGTGCATCATTATAGAGCCTGTGAGAATACATTACCCAGTACTTTAACAATGTGGGGTACAGCAGGGTGCCCTTATTGTAGATGTAGAACTAGGTAGTTCTAATGTTATATATCCTCTGCCCTAACTTCCCTATAAACTTAACCTTGCACTGCTCCAGATGATTAAAATAAATCCCAATTAAAGATATCTCAAATGTTTAATCTTAAATTAAACACAGTGTGTTTAATTTTGAATTTCTTATCTCCTGCTCTTTTTATAGACATATAGAACCACATCAGTATTCTGAATGTGCTTAAAGTTCAATTAACAGAGCAGGAGCCTGGAACTTCTAAACTAGGCACACTGATCTGTAAACAAAGTTTAAAAAAATTCATAGAGGTTGTATAGGTCAAAGACAGGGGAGCTGTGGCTAGGGCTTTATAAACAAACTGTTTTAACTCCTTAAAAGCAGAGAATTGATCAGTGATCTAAATACAAAAACCTCTTCATGTTACGTTCTTTTGGTGCTTAGAGCATTTGTTTAAAGATATTTATCAATCCCATTAATATGTTAAGTCTTCTTCGAATAATTATAATCCCTTAAGGTTGACTGTTTCATGTGAAATATGAAGCCCTTCTTGGACAAACCAATAATGTTAAACATATTAATAAAAAAAAAAAGTATCGGAGCAGTGAGATTATGATCTCATCGATAATTGTTAATGACTCATCGGCAGCCATTAATATGTTGATAATTATCAAATGATATATTGTAATCAAGACTATACTGTTTTATCCTTGGGTCACCAATAACTTTATTGAACAAATAAAGTATCCAAACAGTCTACCTGTTTTTACTCTGTGTATTCATGATTCTTCTCCTATGTTTTGTCTGAATTTCATTTAATTTTTTTCACTTAATGTAACATTGTCATCTTTTCACCATACTTGCCTCCTGCTCAATGGATCAAGCATTTCCATGAGCCCACCTTTTGTGACGGGCAACATCCTCTATGTCACTGCCTCTCTTTGAAAAAATCTCTTCCCAATGCATAACTGACATATTGTACTGGCAACAGGCACCTGTTGCCAGATCTTAAAAAGAGATGCTAGGGAGAATGACAATGTGCTCATAATGCATGCATGCTGATGAGTTTTGAGGCTGAGCAATCGAACAATGTTCTCTTTCAGACAGAAATTATATTCTCTATACTGATAGTCTGTAGGGATGTGCATGGGCAAAAAATTTGTTTTGGTTCGGAAAATATGGTAAATAAAACAATTTGTCTGCTTGTCAATTCGGAACAATGGCATTCGGTTCAGTTCGGCACTTCGGAACTGCCAAACGAATGTCCGAATGGAATGAAATTCATACGAATGTACATTCGGAATGGAACAAATTGCACATGTCTATTGCTCATTTCATCAGACAGGGAATAGTGAAATCGGATTGGGCAAGCAAACATTACATTGCACAAAAGGAATTAGCTTATTGGTCAAGATTCCTGTCATCATTCATGTAATTTCCCCTCCCCCTTTCTTGTTTTGCCACTTTTCAGAAATCTGAATCACTTCTGCGTTTCAGAGCTTTGGCACTTCTGAACTAACGAACTTTGGGACTTCGACACTTCGGACATTCATAAGCATCCAAATGTCTGAATGGCATGAAATTAATACGAATTTACATTCGGAACGAAAAAAATTGCACATGTCTAATAGAATGAATGACAGGAGGGGGAAGAGCAATTTTCATCTCATTCTTGCACAAAATCTATACACCAACTTGGAATTTTGTGAGCACAATGTATAGATAGAATAATGCAAGCAATTTAATTATGTAAAGTACCATGACAGGTACCCTTGAGATGGTTTAATTATGGATAATATTATTTTACTGAAATGTTCCGTTTTTTTTTTTTTTTTAAAAGAAAGAAAAACATCAAAGAATAACTTTTTTTAAATATAAAATCCTTTGATACTAGGGAGGTTATTTTAAAATATACTTTATTGAATGAGCAATTATATTTGAAAATTAGATTTGCACTAAGTGAAGTATATATATTCTTCTCATGCATCCAATTTGGCACTCAAATGGAATCCTGGGGTCAAATTCTCTCTTGGTTTACACACACATTAAAATTATAAAAGTTTTAAATCTTTTCTAACTGTAATACATCTTTAGTACATTTACTAAAGCTATTATACACACAGGGCCTTGTTCAATGAAAATTCTGCAGGGCACTTTTTTCATTGGATCTGTTGAATAAAACATTGTTCACACATATGGGTATGCATTTTATACAAAAACAAAATTCACAAAGTTTCATGTTCTATATTACCTACAAGACATATTGCAAACTGGAGGACCAGCTGTGGAGCTCAGAAAATTGTGGACTTAAAAAAATAAAAAGTAAAGTTACAAGTACGACAGAACTACCACTGATGCAGCTTAAACACTTAGGGCCACCTGATGGGCATGTCTGGCCAGGGTCCCAGCCGGAAACTTTAAAAGCATAACAGGGCCCTTTAATAGCATAGCCGGGCTACTGTTAGCAGGTCTGCCATACAGGGGAAGCGAGAGATAAAGCTAATGGTCTGTAAGAGGCTGAGCTGGGCTCTGGACTTTGCAAGGAGTCCTATAATGCACAACCTCCCTCCTCCCTGCACTGGGAGGAAGGGATGTTCACTCACTTCCTCCCAGCATGCAAAGGAAGCCCCACTGGAGGGAGGAACATCCCAGCATAGCCCCCTGAATATAACCAGACTTCTTGTTAGCACTTTATTTCATAAATATATTTTATTGCTATTTAGATGCAATTGCTTTAGTGGTGTGAATACATTTGTGAATGATTCATAAAGACAGGAAATAATTTATTTAATCTGGTGTATTGTTCCTGTGTTTTGATGGAATGTATTATTGTGAGATTTTGCTTTATATCTCTCCAAAAAAAATAATTAAATTCAAGGTTATTTATCAACGCCCAAATAACCCTGCCCCAGTTGTTGGGATGCAAAATGCATAATATATGTTGCTGATTGAGCAATATATTATATAAAAACTTAAAATAATTATTAACATATAAAAATTAATTGTGCTAATATTGACCTAGTGGTCCGGCCGAGGAGATGCTTGTATTCATTAAATGAGTTTCAGACTAGAATAAGCATTTACTGTGGTCTGCATTCATCAGTGGTGCAGATCAGGCACTCTTCCACCTGACCACCAGGTATCATACATCCCTTCCAAACAACTAATAAATATGAATACCGCACTCAAGTCATATATATGACATATATCAAATGACAACGTTGGTAATAATGCAATCAATTTATTGTTCCCTTTACCTATTGGTGAAAAATATATAGATAGTTACAATTTAATCATATGTACAGTTGTATTCATTTCATTATATGTACAGCTGCTATTTACAAAAGACATTTACAAAACCCTCCATAAACACTGTTCTCTTTTACATAATATTAAATTCATTGTTTGAGTATATATGAAAAACCGGTGATGATCCTTAGAGGCAAGACGTCTAGCCAGCTAACAGGTGTAGCTGTCTATAAATGGTCATACAGAGAAATTGAAAAATTGAGAAAAATGAAACAGAAAAAATGAAAACAAAGAAAATAAAAATAAAAATAAAAATGTAAGTAAAGAAAATTGAAAAAAATTGAAAAAAATACGTAATCCTTGTATGTAACAGTCCAAAAAAATAGTGCACTGTAATCTCAATGGATGGATCTCACCAGTTGAATATCTGAAGGGTTTTCTAGTAATGATGAAGTCAGGAGTTGAAAAGGGTGAATCCGTTCCAGCAGACTGTCCTGGTAAACCTTCCTCTATGATGGAATGCTTCTGCTGCAACAACGTCACCGGCACCCGGTATATGTACGTGTGGTCAGAGTCACAGGCAGTACTAGGGTTGCACGCTCGGGACATCCAAGTCCCTTGAAAGGCCCCTGTGATCTGCCAAAAAGATACAAAGTATGTTTATATACCAATCCATGGCGGCTACATTAAACCGCATCCGCCCCTGTATTTACTTCCGCTTCCGCATTGCGACGTCTACGTGCGTCATTACATCATGCGGAATCAGCATAACTTTATTGTTCATTCTTCCAACAGTGAACAAACAGGAAAAATACAAGAAAAAAAAATATATACATATGAATAAAAGTAATTGGAAATAATTGAATCGTATGCCAATAAGAAATCATTTCAATAAAGAAAAGGAAAGAAATTGTATTAATCAACAAATGACCTTGCAGATAATGATGATAACCATGCAATAGGAGTGGACTGACAAAATTTATATATCGGCAATAACTGAATATACGAGTCACACATAAGCTGGTATGGGCAACAACATGAGCAAACCCTATAGCAAGATAAAAATATGTTAACACTAACCTAGAAGTAATGTAAAATGTCTATACACCAAAACCCTAATGGAAAAAATATAAAGATTAAAAAATAATAAAGAATACTGACAAAAAAATTATCAGATGAGAGATAAAAAAATAAATAATAATACTGCACTCCAGTTTAGAGTATCAAAAATCATATTAAATACTAAATATAAAGCTCACCTGCAACATATGATCGGGGGGACAAAACAAAAAAGAAAAAAACACAAAAAATAAATTTATTGAGTATATAAGTCAGATGACTAACTCGCTATATAAAGAAAAAGAAAATGTTTGCCAATACTCGAAACAATATGTAGATGTTTTTAAAGTGCAACTCACCCGCCATGTAGAGACCCAAGGTGCCCCCGGGCCATATACGTGAAGGACCCTGTGCTGCTGACAGGTAGCGGACCCATATGGGTCAATATGGCAACCGGAAAGAACGACGGACCAATATTGGTCAAGAGGAGCCACTGTAAGGAGCACAGAAACAAAGGGCAGACAATGATGAATCTGTACCGTCATTACGAAGAAAAAGCTTAAAGAAAATGTTTAAGGTCATAATCTTCGTTGAGCCCTAATGGTGCCAAGGTCTCCAAGATACTGATCCATTTAGTCTGCCTTTGGAGTAAAAGCTTCTGTCTATCTCCACCCCTGTGTAGGGGTGGGATTCTATCTATAACCTGAAACCTCAACTGGTTCACATTATGACCATGCATTTTGAAATGCCTAGGTACTGGAGCCTCTACTGTGGCATGTTGCAATGCTGCCCTAATGCTCCTTTTGTTCTCCCCGATCCGCTCTTTCACCGGCCGGATGGTCTCCCCCACATATAAAAACCTACAGGGACACTTGAGTATATACACGACAAAATCTGAGTTGCACGTATAAAAATCTTTAACATAAAATCTTTTGCCTGACCGAGGGTGTACAAAATATTCCCCCTTGATCACACTTCTGCAGTGTGTGCAATTGTGGAATGGAAAAGTGCCTTTTTTGGGTTCTGAAAAAAAATCTGGTTTGCTTTTTAGAACTGCCAATGTCTGACCTGACTAAGATATCCCTCAAGTTCGGAGCCCTTTAATATGAGAAAAGTGGAAGATGTTGAAATATCAGGGGTAGTTCGGAATCTCCCTGGAATAACTGCCAATGTTTTAATATAACTTGACGAATCTCCTTATTTAATGGATTGTATGGTGTCACAAACGTTATCCTTTCTACCTTATTTCGGGTTCCTGAGCCTGAGAGAGTTTCCTGACGGGGAAGTATTTCAACTTTCTGTCGCTGATTCTCAACTATATGTGTGGGATAGCCCCTTTCAACAAATTTTTTGGCCACAAAGTCTAATCCTGTGATCACTTTATCCTCTTGTGATACTATCCTCCTCATCCCTGCCAAAACACCAGGGTTCATCCCATATAGTCACGACCACATATCACACACTGCTACCACACAGAACCATCAGACACCACCACCACATACAGGACACATACAGTACACACATATCTCATACAGCTAGCACTAAACTTACATTATCCTAATACACTCATGTACATCAAATTACTGTGCATGTTATTGCTGTGGAGCTCTGTGATACTGATAACTGCTCTAGAGTAGCGTAAGTACTCCATGACTTTTAGGCCTGAAGAAACTTGTAAAGTGGCAATCTCCAAAATTAGACTTATCTTTGGGGTTTACTTCTTTGCCATACCAACGATGCCACCAAACAAACCACATACATCTTCTGGGGACTAGTAACTAGTTTATATCATTGTATTGCCTACCTTACTATATTTGTTTAGAAATTTAAATTGGAACATGTAAGGAACAAAAAACAAAAAGGTTCAGCCAGGCGTAAATACAAGCATATACAAATGTAATGCCCCTAGAATTATTTGATTACTGTAATAAGACATCAATAAAATACACTTTGCAAATGGTTCAATACTGTTAGAACATTTTTCCAAATGATTTATCTAAAAATATCCCCAAGACGTTAATGGTGACTTCTGTAGATAAGTAATTTGGAAACTTTTTCTAACAGTATTGAATGATTTAGAAAGCTTATTAAGTTAAGGCCTAAGGCCCCAATTTAATATTTTTGGATAAGCATTTCAATTATTTTATTAATATGTATTTATCAATTTTTTACAATTATTTTTGCAAAATATTAAAATATCAAAAACTATATAACAGAAAAAAATATCAATATATCAACATATCTTTTAAAATATTAAATTATTTAAAAAGCTAATCCAAAAATAAAAACAAAATTGGCCTATATCAGAAGGTTTGGGGATGTCAGACATAAAAACTTATTATAGGGTATCATACCCACCCAACCTGTCTCCACAAGCTACCAAGCCCAGTCCCCGCTATGGCTTGACATTGAAAATAGGTTCCTTGGATCATACTCTGTTCAGAAAAATTATTGTTGGTTCTGATTCACTTATCTCTTACCACCTCGTCCATACTTCCTTTTACTAAATTTGCTCAGTCTTGCACCAATGGGCAAGTCAGTTGTTAAGCTAGTCTCACCAGTAATATTGCTAAAATGACATATTTAACATTACACTCATGACTTAGAGCAGTTATAACCAAAATCATTTAACTACTCTCCTACACTTCTAGCAAACCACTCCATCATACAAAATTATTTATTGATAACGTAGAAAGATGTTTCACCTATTTGCAAATGTATTACATTTTGATTTCCAATCATATACAGTTACAGTCAAATAAACAATGTTTAATTTAATCCAGTAAAATGTGCTTAGTTTACAAATGCAATTGAGTTTTTGGTAAATAACTCTGTTATTCTTGTATATTTGTATTGCAATTACAGTAATATCCTATTATAGCAAAAAATATGTTTAGGGGGGCGGAGCTAAGCGGAGCTCCGAGGCAGACGCATCTCTAGACGGCTCCGAGGTAAAACTCGGCAAAACTAAGCTTTACTACCGCAGAAACTGCTAAAATCGGTGCTCACTCACCACCGATGAGAGGGGGAAACACCAGCGAGCAAACGGAAGCCCTTCACTTTCCCCGCGCACGCCAAAACCAGGCGCCGAGGCCTTCGGGCCTACCACGTGGAAAGCCTGCGGCCGACCACCGACCCCTACTGGAGCGGAACGAGCCCAGAGGGAAACACACGCACAGATTACTGCAGACGGCGACATGGTACGCAAAACACAGCAGCAGACCCAGTCTGCACCCAGAGAAGGCCAAGATATCGGCCAACTTCTGAAGCCCAGAGGGGCGACACAGCCAGGCCCTGTAACAACAACTGACTCAGCAACAGGGACCCCCTCCACGCAGGAGACCACAGCGATACCCGATGGAAATGCACCGTCCACCAAACAGGACATACACAACCTGCTGGTACACATACAGCAAATGTTTGCGGCAGAACTTAAAACTGTGCGGGAAGAAGTACAGGCGGTTACTAACAGGGTCCAAACGACAGAGGAGGCCCTCACTGACCTGAAACAGGATTTGGCCGCCATAAATGACACCGTGCAACACCTACAAACGGCTCAAGCTCACCAAGGTGTCAAACTGGCCTACCTAGAGGACAGAGAACGGAACAGGAACATCAAGATCCGCAGAGTGGCGGAGGCCCTTTCACCCGAGGAGCTTCCCCACTTCGTCAGGCGCCTAGTCTCCACCGTTATGTCCACAAAACACGCAAAACAACTCAACTTTGACGGCATGTACCGCATTGCCAAATCGTCGCAGGCACCAGCCACGGCCACTTGGGACATTATTTTACGTTGCCAAACTCAAGCCGACAAACAACAACTCCTCAATGCAGTGAAAGGCAAGACCCCTCTACAATTCGAGTCACACACGCTCACGTTCTTCCAGGATCTGAGCAGAGCCACATTACTGTGGCGCAAATCGATGCAGCCGATCACAAAGTCACTACAAAATGCTGGCCTCCCATACAGGTGGTAATTCCCTAGAGCTCTGGTGGTCACTCAAGATGGAAAGACTTTCAGGGCCCAAGACCCCACAGAAGGAACTGCTTTCCTCCAGGCGCTCGGATTACAAGGCCAAAGTGCAACGACAGACACAAGCCGAACCTGGGACGTATCCAGAGTCACCCCTTTTACACCCAGAGGTTCCAGTGACTCAGTGACCTGACTTAATACGGGGCAATAATCTATATTATGTTTCCTCCTATAATGTTCCTTTCTGCTTCTTTTAATGTTTTATACTAGCTTTTCATGTTATCCGCCCACGACATCAATACACAACTCACTTGCCGCCACTACCCCTCAGTGGTATACTAAGATCTGCCTAAGAGAGCTATAGCCTAACACAAACGTTGCTCTCCCATGTCACGTTCTCGACTAGCCATACCAACCGAGCAACATGTAAACCTCCCTCTCCCCCCCCCCCCATAACCCCGCAGGTTAGGGGGCAAAAACAATAAGAACAGGAGCTATAACTCATACACACAGTCGCACATGGGTTAGACCGCAACTTACACATAGCCTTACATGGTGGTCGACACCTTCTACACCCTTAGACACCCCACTCCTGGGAACCACTAGCACACTCCTAGATGTATATAAAGGAAAAACGGGCCATCTAACAAAAGGACATAACCGCTCATGCATGTTTACAATGTTTTTTTATCACGACTGTCTTTAAACTTTGTTTAACTGCCTTGAATCACCCGAACAAAATAAAGAATTTAAAATAAAAAAAAATATATGTTTAATCAAAATATATTACAAGCAAAGATAACACATTCAGTAACTTCAGCAAACGAGTGCCGGTGTGTAAGTACTTTTTTACGCAATTCAATACATCATAGTTAAAATGTATCTGGAGTAAAAAACAACAACTTTTATTAACTAGTGAACTAATACCGCTATGTCACTTTTTACGAATGTTGTTTGGAGTGCATGAAAGCTGGAAAAAGTGGGGGCGGTTGGGAAAGCAGCAGTACCTTGATAAGTGGCACCCTCTTAATCTACCTCTGTGTAATACAAAGAATAATAAATATGACAAGGACTGCATAGAAGGATACTACGTACCACTGATCAAGCCTCGTTTAAGAGGCGAAACGCGTTTACTGGAACTGAAAGTGGTAGCTGAGTGGAGTCATGAAAGGCGAACAAGCAAGCATTACTGGCATAATATCAGAGCAATCAGTAGAGTATCTGTGAAGGAGAGCTTTAATATGCAATATTTTTAATATGAAAGAGGTAAATTATAGCTCAAATTCCAGCTTTTGTTTTTTTTGGTCAGAACAATTGCTTCCGTCATTAAAAGGATTAAAAAAACAGAATGTAAATAATGCAATCATGATGAAAAAAACAAAAACAACGGTTGATATGCAAACTACCAGATTAAGGGATGTGTCATTATATATATATATATATATAGTTATATATAAATATAAATTGTATCTAATGAATCCAAATGATGAATTGATGTGAATATATTGAGAATTTTGAGGACTACTCTCATCTTCTTCCTGCATAAGCTATAAAATATATAACACATATATAAAAATGTAGAAAATCAACAGCCACTATGAGAAAAAAACAATTTTGCGCAAATCATCAAATAGTATGTTAAATATTGCACATTTAGTTTTAAAAAACTGTGAAAAGCACTGATTTGTTTAAAAAATGTTATTATAGTGCTCATATAGAAGTTGTATGCACATAAGCATTTTTGTAAATGTACAAAAAAAGTTAAAAAGCAAAAAATCAAAAATAGCCAAGCTAAATTAAGAAAATCACAAAATTCCCCATTGTAATAATGGAGGCCGGTTCTCAACCGGTTCTCAGCTCTTGAAAGGGGAATTTAGTGGATTTCAAAATCCTCTGGCCATCAAAGTTTAATAGTTTGGCTAAAAATCTAAGAGGTTGACAGATATGTGGGAGAACATAAAAATCATAAAATGAAATGCAGCATATGATTAACCCCTTAACCCCGTCACGGCGTTCTATGCCGTTCCACATTAAATGGGCTTTAAAGCCGTTGCGGCGGCATAGAACGCTGTAACGGCTTGCAGCCCCAGGAGTTCCGGTGGACTTACCTCTGCCATGATCCTCTTCAGGAGGACTGCCTAACAGCCCAGGCAGCCCTCCCCCGGCAAATGAGGCCCCCGGGGGCCATGGGATCGCTCACAAAGAGCGATCCCATGGCCCCCTATAGCTGGCTATTGATCTGCCACAAGGGGGACTGTCTGAAATGTCAGACAGTCCCTCTGCTGGTGGGAAGAATAAAAAAAATTGATTAAACATGTTTTAAAATAAATTAAATGTATTTATATATAAATATAAAATATTTATAATTTAAAATAATATAAATATAAAATATTTATAATTTAAAATAATTTATAAAATAAAATAATTTATATCTTATATGTATGTAACGTGATACGTAATGTATTTTAATATTAATATAAGTACATATATTAGTATTAAAATACACTTAGAATGACGTTACATATATATAAGATATATATATTATATATATAATACATCTATATATATTTTATATTTATATATACACGTATAATTACAATAATAAATAAATAAAATAATAAAATAAATAATAAACCCCCTATGTACAGGTTTTATGGGGTTTGGAAAGTTAGAGAGTCAAATATAAGGCTTGCATTTCCTTTTTTTCACATTGAAATTTGCCAGATTGGTTACGTTGCATTTGAGACCGTATGGTAGCCCAGGAATGAGAATTACCCCCATGATGGCATACCATTTGAAAAAGTAGACAACCCAAGGTATTGCAAATGGGGTATGTCCAGTCATTTTTAGTAGCCACTTAGTCACAAACACTGGCCAAATATTAGTTTTTGCTTTTTTCAAACAAAAACAAATATGAACGCTAACTTTGGCCAGTGTTTGTGACTAAGTGGCTACTATAAAAGACTGGACATACCCCACTTGCAATACCTTTGGTTGTTTACTTTTGCAAATGGTATGCCATCATGGGGGTAAATCTCATTCCTGGGCTACCACACGGTCTCAAAGGCAACATAACCAACCTGGCGAATTTCAATTTAAAAAAACTGAAAAATGGAATGTGCTATATTTGACCCTTTAACTTCCCAAAACACCGTAAGAACTGTTAATGGGGGGTACTGTTGTACTTGTGAGACTTTGCTGAATCCAAATATGTGTTGTTGTTTTTTGCAGTTAAAGCTAACGGTATTATGACATTTACAGCTAAAATGTCTACAAATTTTTTTACAAAATCTTAATTTCTCTCACAGTTTTTTAAATTGTATTCATAATAAATTATGTTTCAAATATGAATAGTTCATGAGAAATTAAAGCCCAGTTTCTCCTGAACAAAATGATGTATAATAAGTGTGGGTGCACTTAATACGAAAGAGGTGAATTACGGTTGAACAGACATATAGCGCAAATGCCAGTTTTTGTTTACATTTTATTTTGATCAGAACGTGTACTATTTACTCCGTCCTGAATGGGTTAAAGACCATATGGAGATATAGATAACCGAGTGAAGTATTTCTCATATTTATCCTTAAAATTTAAGTAGAAGACGAATCAATGGATTTAAAGAAAACGCATAGTTAGATGAGGAAATACAGTTATGCGTGTGGAACATCATTATATTAAAATATGAAGATTTTCTCTCACATAAATTTACACTTGCATGAAATTGAGATTATTTATATATGCATTTTGCTGGGAAAAAATATAGGGACATTCTAAATATTTCTAAAATATCTTGTAGAATTAAAGAAATACTCCAAACACCATAAACACTGCCGTGTTATGTGATAGATATGGGAATAGGAGTGCCTTTGTACCCACCTAGATTGCAAGCAGGCAAACTGTTATAGAGTGTTTTGACTTCTTGTGTGCTGTCTGCTTGGCACCACTCCCTGCCTTGATTCTTGCCTCCAGGCCAGCCAGAAGCTTTCTAAGCTAAGCCCATGAGTGCAGGGTTTTGCTCATTGGCTTAAAGAGATCAGCTCTAATGCAAGCTGTGAGGGGCAGGTGAGACAGGGCATCTTCACAAATAAAAAAAAAAAGAAAATACGAAAATCATCCACTGGAAACTTTATTTATAAAATCATGTATCAGATTTTATGTTCAATGACCTCACATAGACTCAATTTCAAACTAAGGAAAAATAAAAATAGAGACATTAGAAATGGAGAACACACGCAAGAGATTTCCCATATTTGCAGAATCAGTCTAAGGGCACATCATTGTGTAATACTTTGGCAACCATTGTAGAGAACAAAAGCTTTTTGCTTAAAACACCAAAAAGTAGCCTGACATTAATGGCACACACCATAACCAGTGCGCTACAGTGGTTAAGTTGCCAGGAGTGCCCTGGTGCCCCAACATGGTAAGTAGTCAGACTGCATTAGAATTGGTTTGAATTATTTTCTAGGATCAACTAGGCGCCACTCCCTGCCTCCTCTCAGCCCCTATTAGAAGCTTCTGCTTAGGAGCGCTTTTGCTAGCGGTCCTAAGCTAAACCCTGCAGGGCAGGCCTAGCTCATCTCATTGGCTGAGAATGCCAATCTAAGAATGCCAGAATCTCTCAGCCAATAGGATAAGTCCTGCACCACCGAGCTTAGCTCAGACTGAAAGCTTCTAGCTAGGGAGGAGGCTGTATTGGAGGCAAGCAGAGACCTCCAGCAGATGCCAGGTAAAAAGTTAATCCAAAGCCTCCTGTTGGACAATATTTTTTGTCTGTCAATTTCTAAGAATAATCCCACTGTATAGTTTTAAAGCTCTGCAAAAAATATGTGTGCTATGGAAATGCTAATGTTAATAGTAACTAAGTAGAATCTACAGCCAAATGAAAGGCTAAGAGATTAACATCAGCCTTGCTTTACTATTAGCTAGATGAGGTGAAGGATCAAGCCTTGGGACAGGTTGGAGCACTGTAACACAGTTACTGTCAGCAGTTCTTAGTTTAACATCCTGTGTAGTAATCTACAACAGGAAGAAATCCCTGAGAAAAGACTAAACAACTTCAATTTGGGAATCTTTAAATATTCAGCACTGAGTAAGCATATCCCTTTAGTGTGAGTTTATCGATCACTTTGTTGACATAAATAATCTCATCATAAAACGTTACTAGGTCACAAATCTTCGGTAATGGATTCTAAACTACAATTCCTAACATATTTTAAATAGCATTTAAATGCACAAAAATTAAGTGGTTTGTTAAAAAAACTGGACATGCATATTATCAACAGAATATATGTGTATATATATATATATATATATATATATATATATATATATATATATATATATATATATATATATATATATATATATATATATATATATAGTGTAGATTGGATTAGCTGTATTAGTCATGTAGACAAGATGCCAAAATACCAGAGTTTTGCAGTATGCAATGATACCTTTTTTATTGTACTAACATAATATTTCAAAGACAAGCTTTCAAGAGTTTTCCTCTCTTCCTCAGACCTGAGGAATGCTCTGTGTTTTATTATTCCAGCTGGGTACCTGATGACCGGTAGGGCATAAGTGTTTATGGCTTGGATCTTGTTCTTGCCATTGAGCTGGGACTTCAGGACCTGTCTGACTCTTTGGAGGTACTTGGATATTGCTATCCTCCTTGCCTCTTCCTCATGGTTGCCATGCGTTTGTGGTACCCTACATCTACATCTTCTATTTGGCCTTCTGGAACTTCAGCTCCTTCTGTCCTGATCATCTTCCCTCTTTTTTCCATGATATGTCTGCACTTCTCTAGTCCGAACAACATTCCAATGTCCTTGCTGTATATCCTCGTTAGATGGATCAGTGAGTCAATGTCTCGCTCATTCTTGGCATACAGCTTGATGTCTTCCATGTAGAGTAGGTGGCTGATAGTAGCTCCACTCTTGAACCTGTATCCGTATCCACTTTTCTTGATGATCTGGCTAAGGGGGCCCATGCAGAACAGTATTGGAGATAGTGCATCACCTTGGTTCATGCCACATTTGATGTTCACTTGAGTTATGGTCCTGGAATTGGCTTTTAAAGTTGTTATCCACTTGCCCATCGAGTTCTTGATGAAAACGCTTATTGTCTTGCTGACCTTGTAGAGAGCCAAGCATTCCAGCATACATGTGTGTGGCATTGTGTCATAGGCTTTCTTATAGTTAATCCAGACCATGCACAGATTGGTCTGTCTGGACTTAGAATCTTAAATCTTTATACATCATCCCTTTAGATTTTATTTTAGATTTTTACTGAAAAAGATTTCAGTAGACGGTAGTTTAATTTGTGTTTAGTAACAAAATATTTGTTGAAAGTGTAAACTGCATGTTCCCAATCCAATTTGGGCTATATCAGTAACAGAAGGGATGTATTTAATCATCCATGCATACGATGTAAGTGCAGTCACTAAGCAGTAACACAGAACATTTAGGGATTGGAAACATAACACCCTGTTTAAAAAGTTCACTAATCATTAACTTCTCTGCGACTCAGCCACTGGTCTCTGAAGTCCTTATTCAGAAACCTGACAGATTGCAATTGTTTGCTGCCTTGTAGCACACAGAATAAAATGTCAATATGATAACCATTAGGATCATTATATACACTAAAATGAATGTGCATGAATGATGCCTTTCTCACTTAAGACCACCAGTATAATGAATTGAAGTGCCCTCGAATGTACCAAATTCCCAGAGGATACCCTGGTACAAGGAGGTTATTATACTTGGTTTTCTCACAAATAATTGTAACCAGATTGTGCACGAAATAAAGTACATGGTTATATTCCCACAGTTCATACTCTGTATCTCCATGCATATTACAGTAGGGGATTGTTATGCATTTCTGTACCTGAGTTGCTGTGTTAGAATACTGGGAATTATTTTAACTTTTTTTTTTGTTGTTGTCCATGTTACATAAAATCTTTAGGAGATTGTCTAAACCAATATAATAATTACATAATAATAGCTTTAAACCATTTAGAAAAAGTTAAATTCCAGCTTTTGCAATATTCACCAATTATCTCCAAGGATGTATAAACATACATATTTTTTTAAATATATATATATATATTTTAAAAAATATATAGTGAAAGTGTTGCTAGATTTAAAGTATTTTATATTGATTTACATGAACACTTTAAGAAAATCTTTATATATTTGCTAAAGCTGCTTCACAGCATAACAGGAAAGTGACCAAATATTCGTGTATTGCAATATTACTGAAATAGCATATCAGAACTCTAGATAATGCGATATATTAATTATAAGTAATATTTTTAGACTTTTACAGTGACTCTTACAGTAAGGTTGCACATATTAGAGAAGCAATAATCTAATGTTTACATTTAAATGCTTAGAAGTAAAAAAAATAACGGAATACTGAAGCATTACTGTATGAGATAAAGTGAATGAAAGAAACCACAAAAATATAATTTTTTTTAATGTAAAATAAAAATACACTTGTGATTTGTTTGGAACACCTTGCAAAACAATTTGTAGATCTCATTACCTGAGATTGAAATTAAGGGTTATTTGCTAATGTAAGAATTCAAAGTGATTTCAAAGCGGATTTCAAATTTAAGGCCAGAGTAGACAGTCAGCATAGCTGACTTAGAGAATGTTTTTAGGTCCGTTATTTTCACATTAAATTTGACATTTGTATTGAGTTGTAATTTGAGTAAATAACCCTGTAAATCTACTGAGATTTCCTGAATGTAGGCAAGTTATCTCACAGCTCACCTCAACACACCACGGCCTTTAAATGTGCTTCCAAAGTGCAACATATAAATAAAGTATCTGTGTTTGATTTAAAAACCACAATTCAGTTGTTCACATTGACAAAGTAGGGGCATATTTAAAGATGAAACCAAATCTACTAATTTTATACATAGGAATACTTGGACCCATTCTCTTTAATATTTTTATTAGTGATATTGCAGAAGGTCTTGATGGTAAGGTGTGTCTTTTTGCTGATGATACTAAGATATGTAACAGGGTTGATGTTCCAGGAGGGATAAGCTAAATGGCAAATGATTTAGGTAAACTAGAAAAATGGTCAGAGTTGTGGCAGCTGACATTTAATGTGGTTAAGTGCAGATAATGCATCTTGGACATAAAAAACCAAGGATAGAGTACAGAATATTGAGTCCTAACCTCAACATCTGAGGAAGGGGATTTAGGGGTGATTATTTCTGATGACTTAAAGGTAGGCAGATGATGTAATAGAGCAGCAGGAAATGCTAGCAGACTGCTTGGTTGTATAGGGAGAGGTATTAGCAGTAGAAAGAGGGAAGTGCTCATGCCATTATACAGAACACTGGCGAGACCTCACTTGGAGTATTGTATGCAGTACTGGAGACCGTATCTTCAGAAGGATATTGATACCTTAGAGAGAGTTCAGAGAATGGCTACTAAACTGGTTCATGGATTGCAGGATAAAACTTACAAGGAAAGGTTAAAGGATCTTAAGATGTATAACTTGGAGGAAAGATGAGACAGGGGGGATATGATAAAAAAAATTTAAATACATAAAGGGAATCAACACAGTAAAGGAGAATACTATGTTTAAAAGAAGAAAAACTACCACAACAAGAGGACATAGTGTTAAATTAGAGGGGCAAAGGTTTAAAAATAATATCAGTAAAGTATTACTTTACTGAGAGGGTAGTGGATTCATGCAATAGCCTTCCAGCTAAAGTAGTAGAGGTTAACACAGTAAATAAGTTTAACCATGCGAGGGATAAGCATAAGACTATCCTAGCTATAAGATAAGGCCAGGGACTAATGAAAGTATTTAGAAAATTTGGCAGACTAGATGGGCCGAATGGTTCTTATCTGCCATCACATTCTATGTTTCTATGTTTCTTTGCACGCCTCTGTATGTCTCAGTCTGTATGTCTCTGTATTACTTTTTTTCTGTGTATGCCTCTGTATGCCTCTGTATGTCTGTGTGTCTCTGTATGACTGTATGTGTCTGTATGACTGTGTATGTATTTCTCTGTATGGGAACTACATTTTAGCAAGTTAGCACAGTTGAGGAATTTGTCCAGGTTAGCAATTTTCCCTCATCTATTCTCCTTGTAAGCCATACAGAATGTTATATATCTTACTGCCTATTGATACTGAATCATACATTTCATAGAATATATATTATAGAAAATATTATAGAAAATATCTAAATTATGAGATGGTTACTTAATTACTAATCGACTTAATCAACACAAGCAATACTTTGAATGGCAGTGTAAATCCTGTGCTTGACGGTCACCTTCAATTTAAAAAAATTTTTGAAAAATAATATTATATTTTTGGGTCAAAAAATGAGATATGACGAATGTGACATTTATTAAATCTAACACGATCATAGCTGGTGTGATTTTTCTTACCTTAAACAGTTGCCTTACATCTGGCTTGATCCATACTATACGAGGTCTCACACTACATACAGTGTCACGGCTTCATGATCTGTTAGTGTCTCAGCAGAGCATTGTGTCCAAAATATGTTTCTTTATGCTTGAGAAGATTATCTGTGAGGAGATTAAGCTTTTTTTGGAGGAGACATCTGGTACTCTCCTGAGGGCAAATGTTGCTATCCATTTAGAAGCAATCATATATTTGCCTCTTCTTTTAAAATATGTAATATTTACATCTGCAACAATCTTTTTCATTACATTTTTAACTGTGGTGACATTTTTGCAATGTAGAATTTATAACTTCTGAAAATTGCTATCCTTTTTCTTAAAACGAATTGACGATCAATTGTCATTCATCCGAATAATAATGCACACATGAAAGGGATACTCTGTCTCGAAATCTGATTCAACTTGGACTTTGAAATGGTCATTATAGTTACAAAAGAGAAAGTTGTTCTTCAAAGATGTAGAACTAAAGGCACATTGATGGTATATTGTATAGTCAACACTGAATCATTTTCCCCTTATGTTCATGTAACAAGAAGTGGACATGACGGTTCAAGGTTACCAGTGGCCCGGGGCGAATTTCAATGGAAAATTGAATTCATCATCAGTTGACTCAAGCATATTTAATTGTTCACCCTAGTAACAAATTATTCTCCCTCTTTGTTAAAAATGCAGAAATGCTGACTGCTTAGTTAAATTTCTTATATTAACTTATGTAAAATTGCTGATTGGTTCATTAATTCGTGTTCCAATGGAATCCATTATCATTTTTTCTTAAGTGTATATTTTCATGGTACTGACATATATAAGGCCCTTCGCTAAAGTGAGAATTGTCCGTAAACTAGAGTAAATTCGAAAGTTAATTTCAAATTTCAGACAAAGATAGCTGAAGTGAAGACAGAATTGATTGGAAATTTGTAATAATCTGTCTATTTTGGCCAAACCTTTTAAATTCACTTGCAGTGAATAACCCTGAAAGCCAAGTGTTGTAACAAATGTAGAGTTTTAGTAGGTTTTTATTTCTTTGCGGTAGCCATTGCATATAAAGTTACAGATTTACTAAGCAATGACACAGTTAGAGAAGGTCTGATTGGCGAAAACACTTATGTATTTTACGAAACCCGTATGTCACTCTGAAAAAAAGCTTTAGAGAATTATAAGAATTTTGATTGATGCATAATATAATTTATGGGACTGTGTGCTTGATAGATCAATAAAATTGATGTAGAATCCATAATTTCTAATAAATACATTTCAGGATGTCTATATTTTGTATTTTATGAATTTTATTTTTTGGAAATTGTGAAAATAATCAGGTAGTATATAGAGATACAATTTTTTCTGCACCATTTATACACGCTGTACAGATTTCATTAAAAACATATTTTTGGGCGGCAGGGTTTGGACACCATGCTGGCAGGTTGCACAGAGCCTGTTAAAACCCCTTCAGTAACTTACCGGAGTCCAGCGCCGATGTCCCTCGGCGCTGGGTCAGGCTTCGCCTACGCTCCTCCTCCCCTGACATCAGCCAGCGGGGGAGACCTACTGCACATGCGCGGTCGTCGGTGGGAAGACCTAATGCACATGCGCGGCAGTGGCCGCACACAAGCATTAGTCCTTCCTATAGGAAAGCATTGAATAATGCTTTCAATGCTTTCCTATGGGGATTTTGGCGATGCTGACATAGCGTGAGGATGTCCAGCTTCGTTTTAAACCACTTTTCATGAACAGTCTACTTTTCTAGTAGACAACCACTAGAGGAGGATTTAACCCTGCAATGTAAATATTGCAGTTTATGAAAACTGCAATAATTATACTTGCAGGGTTAAGGGTAGTGGGAATTGACACCCAGACCACTCCAATGGGCAGAAGTGGTCTTGGTGCCTGGAGTATCCCTTTAAGTTGTTACCTCTAGCTGACAAGGCAGGGTTCACTTTGCAGTGAGTTTCAGCACCGATACTCCTGAAACAAGGTGACTGTGGCCTACAGTTTGCTGTGACCTGGAGGCTTCCCGGTGGGTGAAACCGAAGATCACTACATCTAGGGTTGTCCTGGCATCCTTGCTTGGAGGTCTCTCAGAGCCCTGCTGTCCCCGCCTCTGGACTGGTGGGGGTTATCCCAATCCCCACTGGCTCTCACCTGTGACCTGTTGTGAAAGACGTTGTTCCCAGCAGCTATATTGGAGGTGGAAGCCTACAGTCAAGATGGCCGACCCGCCACAGCCTGCTGCTCTGCAACTCATCCTACAACACTCTAAGTGTGATGACCCAATTCTGCAGGCCTTTGACAGGGTGTGTGCACAGTTCTGGTCAAAGCTGAGTGCCCACGTACTCACCTGGTCTCCTTCCAATCACGACACAGTCTCCTGGACCTGGACGGCGGGCTTGCACCACGTCGCAGGACCTCACCCGAGCGGCTGTCGCGGGACATTGAAATTCAAGCAATTTCCGCGATTGATGCATACCCGCAGGAGCTGTGGGGGGAAGAGAGGGAAACGGGGGCCATGGCTGAAACAAGCTCACAATATAACGCCTGCTATAACCAGCCATCGTTTCTCTGACAGACACTCCAGAAGACACCAACCCTGCAAGTACACACCTCGTGGTCAAAGGGTTCCCGCTCTGCGAGGCCTACAGCATGAATCAAAGGGGTCCTACACACTGCGGAGCCGCATCCGCCCTCAGAGCGGGGAGTGTACCCTCTCTCTCTATCCAGTGAAAAACATAGCTATATTGTTTAGCACTTATCCTGCTCTTAAAGGGTTACTCTAATCATCTTTATCACTACAGCCTGCTGTAGTGGTTATGCCAGAGTAACCCTGGCTCAGTTACCCGGTAATGGGACAAACCATGTAACAATATTTTTCAACCTTACCTGGGTCCCCTGTAAGGGATGTATTAGCTCGCAAGCAGTTTTTAAGTATTAATTTTTATTTAGGACTTGCAGTCTAGCAGTTGCAAGTATCTGTTTGTATTTATTATGACAGGAAATACGTTACCTAATTTGGTTGGTTTTGGACCTATTTTAAATTCATTACATCTTTCAACTTGTAGGACAACAGAAACATTGAATACATGATGTCACAAGGAACCAAGTAATCTATACACATAAGACTGAACTCGGAATGGTCTGACTTTTCTGTGAGAGTCTGATGAGTTTCATATATCTAATTGCTTGATATTTATCTTTCCCTATTATCACCAAATTGTGATTAAACAAAAAGCAAGTCTATGTTTAGGGAATTTACGTACATGTTTAAAAATACAATTGGGCTTTTGTTGCCTCGCCTTCACTATAACAGTCAGTAATAATAATAAAAAATATATTTTTTTATATTTTTTTTTAGACTTGCTAAACTCAGGAAAAAATTATATTTCAAACTCACTCCGGAAAACCAAAGCATGTTAAAATTTTCAGTGGTAATACCTTTTATGCCATATTGTACAATCAATTGGAATTGCCTAGCTGTTTGTAGCATAATAAAACTAAATCTGATAAAACATATTTTCAGTCTATCAACTTGAGTCTATTTATGAAAATGTACTGCGTGAACTAAAATAAGCTTTGGTTCCTTTTCAAAGCAGTCTGCTTGATTTCATTGTCCCTGTTCAGTTTTTCCCCTGGACATAGAGTATTGTCTGCATCCCATATGTCCACAGTCTGCAGATACCATATGGTAGAAAGCAGAAAAAAATATCTCTTTACAATTGCATATTGAGTACTGGTAGTTATATGAATAATATAAACTGAGCACAGATCTTGAAAATAAGCTTTATTTCTGGAGTTTAATATACACTGCTTTGAAGTGTTATACTTACTTTCAAAATATACAACATGCAAACATATTGTATAGTATCTGATTCGCAGTTCCCACCATTGCCCACCCATAAGCTCCCATATAAAAGGCAAGCAGCACTCACAATTTCTCCATTCATGTAGGTAAATATTCATTGGTCCCTATGATGTACACATGATATTGCAAAAAAAAACCAAAATATTCAGGGATATCATTTTTAATTAGTAGGGTAATAGCTTCTTGATCCAAGGATAAATCTGACTGTCATTCTGGGGTCAATAAGGAATTGCTTCATAGTTTGTTGTAAAATTGGAAGTGATGTGAAAATGGTTTATTGCCTTCTTTTGAATCAACAGCAAAAACAGATGTGATAAAAGCTGAACTTGATGGACGCATGTCTCTTTTCAGCCTATGTAACTACACAATTATGTAATCATGTCTTGTCTTTGACTTCCATCCCCAGAACAACTCCAGTACAGTTCCTATACTCTGGACTTCTTTACTTTACTATTTTATACTCCACATAACCTTCATTGACTTTAAAAACATATTTTATGTTCACAACAATTTTCCATTTAGATTCTTTAAAATGTCTAGTCTTTGTTTCTCCTTAGCCTTTTAGTCTTTAGTGAATCAATTACTATGGGTTTCCTCTTCTGTGATGCCCCCTTACCTTCTCTCCGTGTTACCACCAAAGCATGATATAGATTGAGTCCATCAATTCCCTTTTGTATCAATGGTAACTATAAATAAGATGGAACATATTGAGGGTTGCACTATATCAGCAAGCTGGCTAGTGTAGTATTGTACAGAGCTAGGAAATATGCTACAACTTTATAAAAAAAAATATACAACTATACTTATAACAATTTTGATAGACTGCTAATGGAAGATATTAATCAGTTAATGGACTCGTGGCAAATATTTAACTGAAATGTATTTATTTATAAAATATTTTACCAGGAAAGATACATTGCCTGGTTCTGAAGGTACTGCCCCTAGCAACTAAACCCCATATTAAGAACTCGTGTCCATATGTCTTATTAGTGTCAGGTGCATAATTAGCACCTACCATTATCTAATTAGTCATTCACACTAACACATACATAATTAGCCACACAAATAGTCCATTGTATACGTATTTAAACTCACTGGTTATTTCCACTTTCTGTGATGTTACGGATTGAAATTAAATTATTTCATTTCATTAAGATTTAAATCACCTTTACAATTTACCTGACGCTTGAAGGTATACATTTTTTTTATAAGTGTAACACGAAAAATACAAAGGCTACAAAGAAATACGTATGGTAGCAATGCAACTTCAGTATTGTATTTTTGTATGTAGAAGAACAAGGTTATAGCACTCACTCTTTTAAGATCAGAAAACCACTCTGCTCTTGACATAAGATACCTTTAAATTTTAAGTCTCTGGTCTTTAAGCAAACAGCATTCACTGCTTTCACTCGGGAACATCAAGTAAAAATAAAAGTAAAAAATGTAACATTTTATTTAAAACTAAAAGCAATATAGCTTTCTCACATTTAAAATCCTACTAAAATCACTGCTTTCCCTGGGCACGAGATTCATTATCTCTTTATCTTCAGCGCATGTCTATTTCAACCCAATCTTACTATTTTTTGTATTTTTTTACCCTGACAGTATATCACGTGGGATACATCACAAAATAATTCAACATTAATCTTCTGGGATACTGCTGCATCCTCGGTAGTTGCAGGCGTTCTTTCGTATGGCTTGTAATAATATGAATGCCACTGGAGTAGAATCATCCCGATTTTCCTTTTTTTTCAGATAATTGAACTAATTTTCATAATTATATTGAATAATCAAAGATATAATATATAGAATATTAATTTTCTTAAATATTAGAAGGTTGTCCCCTAAGGTAGTTGTTTTGGATTTAGCATTTTCTTTCAAATTTCTCTAATTTCCAGAGTGGCTTTACAATAATATTTTATTGAATAGCTTGCATCTATCAGACTATAACAGAAAGACATGGTGTTACACATTGTATTTAGTATGCTGCAGTACTATGTATTCATACTACGTGTCAGGGTACCTGAGGCCTCTACCTCTAAGGGAGGTAGAGACTTGGTGGTTTATCCGTCCAGGCGAGCTGTTTCCTCCGTTCCTCGCGGTTCATCCAGTCACTTAAACACCGGCCGCGAGGAATCCACGTCCTTTTCTAGCAGGACGCTCAATACGTGACGTCATGACGCTATCACGAGCGACCTGTCACTCAAGTCTCCGATATCCAATCGGTACTTGTCAGAGGCGTGATTACCATCCAGAGCCAGGGTATTTAAGCTTACTTCTCACTTCAGCTCATTGCCCTGTCGTGGTTCTAGCTTGTCTAGTCACTCAGCGCTCTGGTATTCTTGTTTGCTCTATTGGTTTTGACTCGGCTCGTTGTACTACCCTGCTTCTCTGTTATCCCTTGACCCGGCTTGTCTCTCGCTTATCTGTCTTCTCGTTCCCTCGACCTCGGCTTGTCTCTGACTATTCTCTATTACTCTCGGTACGTTAGTCCGGCCATTCTAAGGCCCGGTATACGTACCTTTCCTCTCTTTGTACTCTGCGTGTTGGATCCCTGTCCCGATCCTGACATTACGACAGGGCCAATGGATCCTGCAGGTACAAACAGTCAGCTTGGTTCTTCGGATCCCAGGTTTGACGCCATGGAGCATAGGATGGATCAGATGGCTTTGGCACTACAGGCACTTTTGTCCCGTGCTAGTAATCCACCTGAGGAGACACGTACTCCTTCTATTTCTCCTGCAGTCTCAGGTCTAGAGGTAGCCACTGTAGGTGCTTCTTCCCGTATTACCCCACCAGTACGTTATGGCGGGTCACCGGAGAAGTGTCGTGGCTTTCTAAACCAGATTAGCATCCATTTCGAATCACAACCCCGCTCTTATCCTACTGATAGAGCGAAGGTTGGATTTATTATCACTCTACTCATTGAAAAAGCTTTGAGATGGGCCAATCCTTTATGGGAGAATGATAACCCACTAGTCTATAATTATAATGCCTTTGTAGCTGCGTTTAGAAGAACTTTTGACCCCCCTGGTAGGAAGGTCAATGCAGCTAGATTACTGTTGCGCCTTAGACAAGACAATCGAACACTTGTGGATTATGCACTAGAGTTCAGGTCCTTGGCGGCAGAAGTTAAGTGGAACGAACAGGCTTATATAGATGTGTTTCTGAATGGGTTATCAGATGTAATCCTTGACGAGGTCGCTACTAGAGAACTCCCTGAAAATTTGGAGGATTTAATTTCTTTTATATCTCGTATTGATGAACGCTTAAGAGAGAGGCTGAACACTCGAGATAGGACCCGTAGACCCTCCTTTAAACTAGCGCCTACCTTTCAAATTTCTGAGTTCGAGGACTTACGTATTCCTGAACCTATGCAGATAGGCAGTACTCATCTCACAGAGAGTGAGAGACAGTACAGGAGAAGGGAGGGCTTATGTATGTATTGTGGAGTCAGGGGTCATTTACGCCTAAACTGTCCCAATCGTTCGGGAAACGCTCGCACCTAAGTTCCTCTAGAGGACAGGCCTTGGGTGTTTCTACTTTGTCCTCTATTCACAACTACAAAGAGCTCAGGCTTCTGTTACCCGTTTCTTTAAAGTGGGAGAAGGGAGTAGTTAAGACTATGGCACTAATCGATTCTGGAGCTGCTGAGAGCTTTATAGATCAGGGTTTTGCTGCCAAGCATGCTATTCCATCCCAGTTAAAAGAGACACCACTGGCCGTTGAGGCCATCGATGGTAGACCGTTACTTGAGCCTGTTATTTTCCATGAGACCATACCGATTAACTTAACTGTTGGCATCCTACATAGAGAAGACATATCCTTACTGCTCATTTCTTCTCCGTCTATTCCCATAGTGCTGGGGTACTCCTGGTTGAGGAGACATAACCCTATTATTAATTGGGAGTCAGGGGAGATAGTTTCGTGGGGACAGAATTGTCAAGAGAAATGCTTGCGGAAAGTCTTACCTCTCGGCTTAACCAATACAGCGGCTAACTCTGATAATCCTACAGAGACACAAATTCCGTCTCAGTATCTAGATTTAAAGGCTGTATTTGACAAAAAGAAAGCCGATACCTTACCCCCACACAGGTCCTTTGATTGCAAAATTAACCTACTCCCTGGTACCATGCCGCCCAGAGGTCATGTATACCCGTTATCTACGAAAGAGAACTCAGTTCTAGAGGAGTATATTCACGAAAATTTAGACAAGGGATTCATTAGAAGGTCCTCCTCCCCTGCCGGGGCTGGATTTTTTTTTTGTTAAAAAGAAGGATGGTTCTCTGAGGCCTTGTATTGATTATCGAGGCCTAAATAAGATAACCATTAAAAATGCCTACCCAATCCCCTTGATTACCGAACTCTTCGATCGTTTGAAGGGCTCTACAATTTTCACCAAGTTAGACCTCAGAGGGGCATATAACTTGGTGAGAATCCAGCAGGGACATGAGTGGATGACGGCATTCAATACTCGATATGGTCACTATGAATATACTGTTATGCCTTTTGGGTTATGCAATGCACCAGCTGTATTCCAGGATCTGATAAATGAGGTTCTTAGGGAATTTCAGCAAGATTGCGTCATTGTATACCTAGATGATATACTCATTCATTCTAGTGACATTGAGATTCATCACAAGCAAGTCAGGAGGGTTTTGCACAAGCTTCTCCAGCATGGCTTGTACTGCAAGTTGGAGAAATGTAGCTTTGATCAAACCCAGGTAACCTTTCTCGGCTATGTGATCTCTGGGGAGGGATTTAAGATGGATCCGGATAAGCTCCAATCCATTCTAGAGTGGCCTTTACCCAAAGGTCTTAAAGCCGTACAGAGATTTATTGGTTTTTCTAATTATTATAGGCGCTTTATTAAGGGCTATTCTTCCATTATCGCACCTATCACTAACATGACCAAACAGGGGGCTGATACTAAGAATTGGACTACTGAAGCTCTCCTGGCGTTCAAAACTCTCAAGGAGCTTTTTGCTTCCGCTCCAATTTTAGTTCACCCCGACACTTCTCTGCCTTTTTTACTTGAGGTAGACGCATCAGAGACTGGTTTAGGTGCTGTCCTATCTCAAAGGTTGGGTGTTGATAAACCATTACATCCATGTGGATTTTTCTCTAAAAAATTGACCGGTACTGAGAGCAGGTATGACATTGGTGACAGAGAATTACTAGCGGTTATCAAGGCTTTGAAAGAGTGGAGACATTTATTGGAAGGTACTTTACATCCTGTTACCATTCTGACAGACCACAAAAACTTGTCTTATATCGGAGAGGCCAAACGTCTGTCCTCCAGGCAGGCTCGTTGGTCGTTGTTTCTTACCCATTTCAATTACGTTCTGACTTACAGACCTGGGTCAAAGAATTCTAAAGCCGATGCGCTATCTCGCCAATATGAGCCCTCTGCCTCAGTTGAACCACTGTTGTCCTCCATTGTACCCAAATGCAATATTATTGCTAATACCAGTCTCAAAATTCATTCTCCGCTACTTGACCAGATCTTGAAGTCACAACATCTAGCTCCTGGAAACACTCCTGAGGGAAGAAACTTTGTTCCTCCTGAACTTCAACTGGAGCTCTTACAATGCTTTCACGAAAGTAAAATAGCTGGTCATCCTGGTATTCGCAAGACATACTCTCTGATATCCAAGGATTTCTGGTGGCCTTCACTTCGAAAAGATATTGAGGAGTTCGTCGCAGCTTGTGAGACTTGTGCCAAGACTAAACTACTTCATGCATCTCCATGTGGTCTGTTACACCCCTTGGACATTCCTGAGAGACCTTGGTCCTGTTTGTCCATAGACTTTATCGTTGATTTGCCTGCTTCCAAGAGACAGACTGTTATTCTCACGGTGGTGGATAGATTTACTAAGATGGCCCATTTCGTGCCATTACCTAAACTTCCGACTTCTCCTGAATTGGCGGAGATTTTTGCGAGAGAGGTTTTTCGCCTACATGGGATTCCTTCAGAGATTGTTTCTGATAGAGGTTCTCAATTTGTCTCACGTTTCTGGAGATCCTTTTGTTCTCAAATGGGCATCAAATTGAACTTCTCCTCTGCCTATCACCCTCAGTCTAACGGAGCTGCTGAACGTACTAATCAAAAGATCGAACAGTATCTACGTTGCTTTGTTTCCGAACACCAGGACGATTGGGTCGGTCTGATTCCTTGGGCGGAGTTCGCACACAATAACCTTGTTTGCGATTCAACTCGCTCTAGCCCTTTCTTCATGAACTATGGCTTTCATCCTTCGATTTTTCCTTCGGTTTCCTCTTCTCAGGGGATACCGTCGGTTGATGATCATGTCGCCAACCTGAAGAAATTATGGGATCAGACTCGGCAAATTCTATTACATAGTTCCTCGCTGTTCAAGAAACACGCTGACAAGCATAGAAGAGCGGCTCCTGTTTTTGTTCCTGGGGATAGGGTATGGTTGAGTACCAAGAATATTCGCCTAAAAGTTCCATCTATGAAATTTGCTCCTCGTTACATAGGCCCTTACAGGGTTCTCACTCGTATCAATCCGGTTGCGTATCGCCTTGCTCTGCCACCTGCCTTACGCATTCCTAACTCCTTTCATGTCTCCTTGTTGAAACCTCTTATTTGCAACAAATTCTCCTCTAAGGCCTCCTCACCTCGTCCTGTTCAGGTGGAGGGTCGGGAGGAGTACGAGGTCAGCTCCATCATTGACTCCAGAATTTCAAGGGGAAAATTGCAATATCTGGTCAACTGGAGGGGATATGGTCCTGAGGAGAGGAGTTGGGTACCTCAGGAGGACGTTCATGCTTCTCGCCTTCGCAGAGCATTTCACCTCCGCTTCCCATCTCGCCCCGGTTCATTCCGCCCGGTGGGCGTATCTGAGAGGGGGGGTACTGTCAGGGTACCTGAGGCCTCTACCTCTAAGGGAGGTAGAGACTTGGTGGTTTATCCGTCCAGGCGAGCTGTTTCCTCCGTTCCTCGCGGTTCATCCAGTCACTTAAACACCGGCCGCGAGGAATCCACGTCCTTTTCTAGCAGGACGCTCAATACGTGACGTCATGACGCTATCACGAGCGACCTGTCACTCAAGTCTCCGATATCCAATCGGTACTTGTCAGAGGCGTGATTACCATCCAGAGCCAGGGTATTTAAGCTTACTTCTCACTTCAGCTCATTGCCCTGTCGTGGTTCTAGCTTGTCTAGTCACTCAGCGCTCTGGTATTCTTGTTTGCTCTATTGGTTTTGACTCGGCTCGTTGTACTACCCTGCTTCTCTGTTATCCCTTGACCCGGCTTGTCTCTCGCTTATCTGTCTTCTCGTTCCCTCGACCTCGGCTTGTCTCTGACTATTCTCTATTACTCTCGGTACGTTAGTCCGGCCATTCTAAGGCCCGGTATACGTACCTTTCCTCTCTTTGTACTCTGCGTGTTGGATCCCTGTCCCGATCCTGACACTACGGTCATCATTAGCTCCCCTTTCCTAAATCTCACTTGAGTGCATGTTTGAAATTAAAAACCTGTCATAGGTATAGATACTTCATAAAACATTGTATTTCTTGTATAATCCCTCACAAAATAAGGAGAACATCTATGATGTACATCAGATAACTACCAGTGAATTGCCTGAGGTTTTCTGCTGATGTCATAGGCTTGGGTATGTATACATTTTGTGTAACAGTTCTGCCCCGTGGGTGTTGTCAATTCAAAGCTAAACTCAATTTACCAGGATTTGACAAGCAACTTTAAAAGTTTAATATAACTGTCCCAGATTAGTTATATAGAAATAATATTGTATAAATATAAACAATGCATAACATTGTATATGCCATCTGGAGGGGAGGAGCAGTGTTGTCCTAAGGGAGGTGATAAAGCTTTGTATTTCTATATAATGCTGATTTTCAATGGATTGCAGAATAGTCTATTAGTGTCTGGGTTTGCGTGGACTAGCAAATGTTAAGTAAACAGGGGTTCTAACCCAATATATTACCAATTGCACCTATTTCCTACTACTTTCTGAAACTAAAACGAATGTCTATTCCTTATACGATCTCAAACAGGTCAGGTTTATGGTACATTTCCTAACTGGCTAGAATCATTTTTGAGTTACTAGATTATGACATTAAACACCAAACAGGTCTATCGGTCTCAGGACAGTGATTATTATTATTATTATTATTTTTTTTTTTATTATTATTTTTTTTATATTTATATAGCGCCAACAAATTCCGTAGTGATTTACAATGGGTGGACTAACAGACATGTAATTGTAACCAGACAAATGGACACACAGGAACAGAGGGGTTGAGGGCCATGCTCATAGAAACATAGAAACATAGAATGTGATGGCAGATAAGAACCATTCGGCCCATCTAGTCTGCCCAGTTTTCTAAATACTAAAATTCCAAATAATGCAATAACTCAAGGAGTTTACATGCTGGAGGCAGTGGGGTAAAGTGACACAAAAGGTAAGGGAAGTATTAGGGAAGTAGATTGGTAGAATAGTATTCAATGAAGACTTAGTGTGGAGTTTTGGAGCCATTAACAGTTTAATTGATATGCTTTTGTGAAAAAAGTGAGTTTTTTTATGATTTTTTGAAGGAGTGGAGACTAGGTGAGCATCCAACAGAAAAGGAAAGGGAGTTGAGTTCCATCTCAACATGACATAACAATTGGTAAAAAAAAAAAAAAGTAAAATAATAATAAATATATATACACACACACACATATTCCACTGAGCAGCTAGTCAGATGGCTATTAAAACATTAGCTGAGCTCTACTCTATTTGTGACACACTTGGAAATAATATTCAAGCAATCTTTAGTTGTTTTTCTTAAAAGACAGATCAATTTACAGTAACAAAAAATGTTTTTGTATTGTGTTTCAGCCACCACTTAAAGCCAAAACATAAATAGTAAAACAGATAAGCCCCACGTTAGCTGTCAGGCAGCGTGTAACAATTGTATAAATTTATCATTCGTTCACGCGCAGTCCATGTTTCTCCTACTTTAGACTTCAGATGTTAGCAGGCCACAATTCGTTCACGGCATTTTGCGCATACCATGTACAAGTTATGAATATTCCACAAGATGGTTATAAGTTGAAGGTCACCAGTTCCCATACTTCGACATCTTGTCCATTTCCATACTCGGTAATTGTAAATGTTCCAGCTGGTGTGTGGGAAGTAGCTGCTGTACTGTTTGTGTTGCAGAGATGTACAGAGCTTTGGTCCAAAGCTGCTAATGCACCTGTTAGATTGCCACCATCTGTTATCCAAAATGTTAAAAAAAAAAAAAAAGCCACACCCTTGGACTGCCAGCTGAAGGGAACCTAATCTGCTCCCTGCAGGCATCCTAACAAAAGCAACTGATCACATTTTTACAAAAGTGGAAAATACGGCATAGAAAATCAAACTAGACCCTTGGGAGAGGATAATCCCTTTGAATTCCAGGTATTGTTTGTTTTGTTTTTCTTCGTCTCCTAAAACTAGACTATTAAATACATCTAGATAGCTATTAACTGGTACACACGCTTCTGAAGAACCTGCTATTTACTGCAGGGATAAAGAAAATGTAACTGTTTTATTGGAAGGAATATTGACCCATGGTAAATTAAGGAATACTAGTTTACTCTGAGCTGACTATTAAAGTGTGAGCCTTGCAGAAGAAGAAAAATAAATTGGATAATCTAAACAGGATTTCATTTTCCACTTTCTATTCCATATGCCAAGCCATGCAAATTGCAATTTACAATGGTTACTTTGGGTATGATGTGTATGCAATGTGCATAAACTGGATTATAGTACCACTCTGAGTGTTAAAATTGGTTAGAAAATGAATGAAGTTAGAGGGAAAATGATTTTTTGTGACTGTATTTTAAGCTTCCTGTAAGGTTATACACTTCGAAAGCATTAATATTTGTAATTCTTTTATGTTTATTTTATTTTTTTAGTTTTTTTAACAGGCTAAAAGGACAGACAATGGTAATTTATAAAATGTTGTACTGTTTTCCTTGTGTGAAGATTTTACTAAAACGTAAATTTGATGTTGTCATGGATATTTGGAAACCTATCTTAATGCCATTTTTGCTGCTGTGCTGCTGTATTTCTGGGTATCTCATGTTTTCCTCAAACATATTATCTACAAATATTGAGGGATACATTGTAAATGGCTGCCATGCAGTAAGCTGATTAAAAATTTATATTTATTTTGTTCTTCACTAATAACCCATATCCTCATTAAATTGTTTTTTTTTTCTGAATTAAATCCAAATAGCCAAGTTTTGACAATAACTGGTTTGAAGAAAATTTTAGAAGTGTGTGCCTCATTTTTTACATTCAGATGTAATTCACCAAAATTTGGATTTCAAAGAAAAACCTAGACAGTACTTTATGTTAGAGGACAAGAGAGGAAAGACAGTTTCAATTTGTTTAGTGATTAACCATGAGAGTGTACAGAACAAGACATTAGACCGGATAACCATGGGATATGTAATCAGTGATATCGCCTGAAAGGGATCCGTTCTGTTGTACCTTTCTAGTAGCCACTCCCAGTCAAACTGACTTTAAAAATATTGCCCCTAACTTAGTTCATTTTCTGTTTTGCAAGTTAGATATAGGGTTCTAGGCCTTAAAGGTTAACTCCAAACACCATGACCATTTCAGCATTTTGAAGTGGTCATGACGCCAGGAGTCTGTATGTGTTGCGTTTCACTATGGAACTACAAAGGTTTACACCTTTGCTGCTGAAGGTGTAAGCCCATGTCATTGGGGATTTGTTAGCCAGATCACAACATGCTGGCAATAGGCATCAAATGGTGGCATAGTCCACATCCCTCCATGCTGCCCATGTCCACCCCTCAGCCCATCCTTGCCCTATATCCTTCCCCTAACCGCTTGGGGGAGTGAAATCACCAGAGGAGGAGAGAAGGACTTGGCCTTAGTGCTGGGACAAGTTTTTGCAATTTTTTTTCTTTAGCGTTATTTGAGTGAGGGGAAACATTGATAGGAAGCATTATTCTAACCAAAACCAGTGTTTTCTTGAAGCACTAGTTTTAACCACTTATTATGGGTGGATAAATAGGGCATGTCACATTTATGTTGGCCATTTAAAGACTTCTAAAGCAGCAAATCTCACCAATCTCAGAGAAAATTTGTTGTTGATGGACGTCTCTCAACTGAAATAGCTCTTAATGTACTTGCAGGTCCCAAATCTAACCTTACCTTCCCGTAAACACTGGCAAACTATGACTGGGAGCATTACTGTACTCTAACCTTACCTTCCCGTAAACACTGGCAAACTATGACTCGGAGCATTACTGTACTCTAACCTTACCTTCCCGTAAACACTGGCAAACTATGACTCGGAGCATTACTGTACTCATTGATATGAAACCAAGTAGTTTCAATAGAAAATTATACTTTTAGAATTTAACCATGTTACACCAACCCCCTGGAATTTTTATTTTTGAACAAAGTGGTTTAGCTGAAACTATTTTAGTCTAGATTTTGATTGTTTAATTGTCTACTTTATAATCTTTGCAATATTGAGGAAAAGTAACCAACAGATCGGAAAAATGAGAAGAAGCATTACCAAAACTATATGTATATTTACATATATAATTAATGTGACGGAGCTCTTATATTTCAACTGAGTATCTCCGTCTACTATTCCCTTTCTCTGGAGTAAATCATCTAGAGTGTTTATAGCTTTGTCTCCAAGCATCAGTCGAGGCTATGAAGGGTCAAAAGGGCAATCCTATCGCGGAGCTTGGTGTCTGGGACATCATTCATACAAAGGCAGGGGGATTAATTACTAGACCCCAGGATGCCTTAAAACAGTGTCCCCAAAATAGAGATTTTCTCAAGAGCTTTACACCCCAGGAGAGCTCTAGTTTAGAGGTGTAAAATTTTGAAAAAGCACTCAAATTGGAGGTGTCTAGCCCAAGTAATCCCTGGTTGAAATTTGAAATAGTTCCAGACTGTTTGGTACCAAGTCCCAGTCTTAAATAATGGCCCCGTAGAAGGGAGCTCCTTTGAGTCCTTGTTTTCGCTGGATGCCTTAACACCTTTCTAAACTGCCCTCCAAATACCATTCAGGTTGGTGGTCCTGGACTGAGTGATACCATCTTAAAGTTTCACCAGATTGTGGCATTCTTCCAAACCGTTGTACAGTTCCTTGATGTTTCTGGGTACCTCCCGGCTCTGTGATTCATTCAGCCACAAGGAGCATCCTAAAAGTCCATGGGGGCTAGCTGTGCCAAAGACTACGCTTTGTTATAGACTGTAAAGTACTCATACAACATAGTGGGGCAAACATGTTGATAAAAGCTCAGTTGTGGAGGAGTTGGTCCGTAGTCCAGCACCTGTTGTTAAAGTGACCAGGTCAATCCATCACAATACATATATATTTATTTTTTTACTGCTCCTTGTTTTTCTTTCTATTGGTCACTTGATCTGTGAATAAAATCAACATTTATATGATACAAAGAAGATGATAGGATGTATTTGATAACAGAATAGGTCTAGGTTATGTCTAAAATAGTTGGTGTTAATGGAGCAATAGAGAAGGGCAACTTGAAAGGATTGTAAACTTTAAAAAAAATGAATATAGAGGTAGTGGGAGTGAAAATGAATGCTAGTATTTACATAGTCCAGGGATCTAGAAAAGTCTTGTAATATTGATTGTAGATAAGAGAATATAAAAAGGGAGAGAATAATCAGGTAGGCTGGCAAGATCTTGACTGTCAATTGGACGTGCCAACAGTCCTAGATCCTGCAGCATAATTTTGATTTTGGGTCTCCACCCCACCAGCTTTGCATCAATTTAACACCAAACACACTCTCACTGTGCAAACTGCTTTTCTGCTTTTATGATAGCGAGGCCGTGGCAGCTGGTGAAGTTTTAACATTGTGGGGCATCAGAATCCTCCCCCAGAATCTTTCTTCTTCCTATACACTATAGCAATACAATACAGAGAGCTGAGCATAATACATGCAACAAACAGTGCTTAGAAGAAAAAAAATCATTGGTTTCCTCTTGCATATCTTTTGGGAGTGTGCAATTATTACTACTTACTGGAAAAGGATATACGATACATCTGCATCTCTAACTGACTAGGGAGTGTCCTTTCACCCAGCGGATATGCTCTTAAATTGCTCCAAACTTCCTTTTTTCAAGCACAAGAGAACATTTCTGAGACATTTACTGAAGCCCATATGGTCATTGATTTCTGCTCTCTGGAAGCTATAGATCTGCCGAGTTGAGGAGATTTGTCGGATGGAGAAAAATAATTTCAATGCTTGGAGGGTGGACCAAGAGATATGAGTAGATTCGGAGAGCGTGTCTGGTTTATCTTAGTTCTAGACAGTTGGATAACTAGTCTGGTTGGGAGGCTATGAGATGGCTGAGGATCTCAAACAGTGTGCACGTGGTTAGGGTGGACATTTTTTTACAAATTGGGGGGCCAGGGTGATAAACATGGAAGCGGGCATATGATGGCCTTACCTCTGATTCCTTTCTTCTTCCTCCCCCATACCCATTTTATTTTCTCTATCTCTCTCTTTTTCCTCTCTCTACTCCTCCTTTGACTCTTTGTCCATTTTTTACCTCCCTACTCATCCACCTCTACAGATGGGGCTTCTATTTTCCTCTTTCTAAGTAAATGAGGTCTACTTACTGACACCCCATTGAGCACTCCCCTGAGTGTTTGCACTGCAATTAAGGAGTTTTTGGCAGGGCATGTTGCTGATGGACACTATTGCACAACTATTGCAGTGGCTCATGTGGTGGCTCTGTGCTAATGTCCTTTGGCCCTATTGTTTTGTATTGTCTTTGTCTTGTTATCCTTGTACAGTTATTGTATTTCTGTGTATGAAAACTACAAATAAATATTAAAGTGTCCCTTTAACAAGTCACTCTAAGTACCACAACTACACTACACATTACAGTAAAGATCATCCTAGTGGTTCTGATCCTATAACTCTACTGGTGCTGTCCCCCACTTTGTAGTCAAACCATTTTGGAGCAGTTTTAAAAAAAACAGAACTCTTCCTGGCCTCATAGACCACCCCTTCTCTTGCCATACTGATATCGCAGAGTGTATACTTCCATGTTATTAATTGGGATTCCATCCAACCTGGACAGCAATAATAGCTCAAGAGGTCTAAGGTACGCTGGAGATGGTTGCTGAGTGACAAAGGAGGAAGCAAAATACTGCTCTGATATCCATGATCAAGGAGGGCTGTGACATAGCTGTTGGGATTATTTTTCACTGCAAACCATTACAAGCCATTCTTGAAATTGTTTAAGTGGATTCTTTCAACAGTTTTCAAAATTCCTTCCTATAAAATATAGCTACACAGGTTTTGTATTTATATGCAGCTTATACCATTTGGGTTTATTGAAAATTCTAACTGAGAGACAATATGTTCCTCACGTTCAAAATGATGCAAATAAGTGTCTTTGGAAAGGAAGGACTTTATTTCTCTTGATTAATATAATAGATATGTGGCATTGGTAAATTTTATGGTATTACATGTTTTTACATAATTAAGTGTGACATTTTAATAAGAAAATAAAATTTACATTTAGGAAGAAAGCATCTATCTATTGATAAGGGTTCAATTAATTATTATCTTATTTATTGCCTCCTCTATTTGTATACTCCTGCTGATCGTTGTACATTGTAAGTCACTTGCAGTTTTTATTATCTGATGTTTTTTGGAATAGCACTTCTAACTGAGCACAGGCACAGAATCCAAATTATAGACACTATTGTTATTTAGGTGAGCATAAGGAATTGTTGTTTGTCAGCAATCTCAGGATAGTTGCAACTTGCAATACACTTGACAGCAAACAAGCAAAAATAGATGGCTTCAGCAGCCTACTTGTCACATAAATGTGTTCGCTTGACCTACTGTTCTCGTTTGATAGAATATAAGACTATTGTAAAACCAAAGCATTCGCACAATTCTCTAAAGATAATCAGCAAAATATTATATATATATTATGTTTATATTAAAAATATTTTAAACTTTTCTATTTTGTATTATTTATATAAATTATGTACCTATATGATGAATCTGCTATATATCTCATTCCTAATAACATTAAGACAGGGTGGTGATATAGTGTCACTGGTGAAATGGTAGGGGAGATGAGCCCTCTTAAAAAAACAAAAAACTAAATGCAGGTTGCCCACTCTGGATAGCCTAAAGGAAGAGTGCTATCAAGGTGGTCTTGTGTGTGTAGTAAAGCAGTTTGTACAGCGAGAGTGTGTTTGGTGTTAAATTTATGCAAAGCCGGTGGGGTGGAGACCCAAAATCAAGATTATGCTGCAGGATCTAGGACGGTTGGCATGTCCATAGTCTAATTTCTCATGTGAATCAAGGCACAGAATATATTTTAATCTATTTAATACACATGCTTAGCAAAATTAAATCACCACATTTTAAAAGAGTCGAACGTCAGGATCAACACTCTGTCACTTTTCTACAAATTGGTATAAATGGACAAAATATTGTGCAACATGAGTGCTCAGATCATTGCACTTTTTTATCACTAGTCAGGTGTCCTTGCTTACTCCATACACCAAGTTGAACTGAGAAACAACTGGTTTCGGAAATGCAGCTTTCAATAAATTCTGACTCGTGAAGTTGACCGTTCTTACTGAGAATTAGGCATCAAGAAGATTTATCAGTTCTACATTCATGTTTGAGATGGAAGATTTTGGCGTTTAGCAACTATCCTATGAAATGTTCATCTTCTAGTGATTTCAACCTGTGACACGGGGCTGCTGTGCCAATTTCTGAAGTTGTCTGCCCATGTGTAACATGGCTGTAATGATTCTCGAGACTTCTTCCCATGAATTTTTGTACTTTTGTTTGCACAGTTCCCAATGGTACATCTTCTATCCCTTTCCCAAAATCAACATAGATATAACCAGATACACTTGTTCTTTATTTGGTTACTGTGAGTCATGTTCTGAGTTTTAGTAGATCTTTTTTACATACTCTTTTGTAACACTGTAGTACAATTAAGAATTTTCAGATTTTTGTTTTGTTATGTTTTTGAACATAGACGGACAATGTATATCTTTATCTCTTTATCTCTATCCTGATTTTAAGAAATTGAAAACAGTTTTAACAGTGGCATTTGTATAGTCGAGGACATGTATCTCTTCTTGTCTATTGCAGAACAGTATCATCTTCCCCTTATTTAGGAAATAGTCGGTTATGTTTATCATGACTCCTAAAATCTTCTGACAATAAGTTTCACCTTTATAGAAAGCACCAAGCAGACTCTTTAAATAGAGTAGCACCTAATTTGTCCTAAGGCAAAATGTGTTTTTTAAAACTTGGAACATGCTACCTTTAGGCAAAAGGAATTTTGTCAAAAAATTAAAGAAGGGGACATATGGTTGTATTATGCAATGCCGCAATGTTCCAAAGATGAAGGTTACCAGACTGAGCGAGACATGCTATATTTTAAATTAAATATGATATCATGCGGCTCATGATTTTATAATAGAATGCACATCTTTGCAAGGTAACAATTTTAAATGAGAATTTCTTTTGAATTAGCAAATTTCATCAAAGATAAATACCTTTTAATTTCTATATGGGGTTTATATTCTTAGCTATTCATACAGAGGGATATTTATGCAAACAGCAGGTATCAAAATCTTGAGAATTGACTTTAAATAAAAGAATTAGAGTTAGATACAACCTAGAACTTAGCAGAAAATATTTTCTTCCCCTGTTAATTTGTCCTTAATATTGCAAGTATGCGCTCACCACTAACTGTTTGGTGCAGGAGCTCACAAACTTGTCCTCATTACACATCAACAAATCAATATTTAGGCATTTCCAGCATTTTCTATTCTGATGTGGGCACTAACACATCCTGGACCATTTGAGTGCCTGTGAGGCTGTGTTGGGACTGAAAGAAAAAAGGAGTTAAAGATAAAATGGGAAATTTACACTATGGAAAAATATCTTAAAGATGATATAACTCCCCGTGGACTAAGATTCACTAAATATCCCACATTTGATAGAGAAGACAATAGGTTTATTGACATATGGGAAAATGCACTTGAATCCTTTGCTATAACAATGATGAGAATCATTATAGATCAGAGGACAAGAAACCTGGAAACTCTTGACAAAACCATTGGGGAAATACATAAAAAACTTGAACCATGTATTGGTACAAGTGATTTTGAATCTATCACTGGGCAAATAACTGGGAGATTGAACCAGCTTGAAAATCAAGTTATTTTGAATAAAAAGAAAAAATACCATCGAGATTTGAATGATTATGCTAATAACTGTATCAGAAAAAAAACAAGGGCTCCCAACCAGAAAAAACCTAGAACATATGCCCAAAAGGAATATAGGACTAATTACCATCAGGTCCTAAAATCACCTGTAGAAAGATCCCCTAAAAGAAATTCTCAAACTCAGGAGTGGGTGGAAGTAAAGAGGAGAAATGGATATAAAAGGGAAGATCAATATAGAGATAGACCTATTCAGCAGAGGTTTGAAAGATATGAAAGACCTCCCATATCACGCACAAGGGTAGAATGAAGGGAGCTTGATAGAGCTGTGAAACCTTTTAGTTCACAGAGAAAAGAAATCCCCACACATAATCGTTTTGAACCCATTAGAAATATGAGAGAGAATGAAGAAAGGTCTTTTTTTAGAAAAAAACTGGAGAGGACCAAATGTAAGAACCCCTATAGCTACCAAAAGGAGGCACTGGGATATAGAAGAAGGGGAAATAGAGGAGGGAAGAAATTGGAGAGACCAAAAAGGAAAAATGATGAGGAGATAAAGATTTTTAATTTATCTAAAAATTCTAAAATTCGCACCTAGCTGTACCCTGAATAAATTTGAGACATATACAGACTTAAATAGGTTTATGAGAAAACTATGTTTAATTTTTTTTTTTAACAATAGACCACTAAACGAGACTAATGAAACAGAGCCCACAAATACTCCAACCTACGAATACAAACATACTGATCTTAAACCAATATCAAAATTTTATCCTATTCATTTAAAATCTAACAGTATGAAAGTATTCGAAAGGGCATGCATTAAAGATATGAAGGAAATCAAACCAAATAAACAGAACAATCTTACTATTCAAGAAAAAAATGCTATGGATGACTTAAAGAAAGATGCCACTATAGTCATTAAACCGGCTGATAAGGGTGGGGGGATAGCCATTATGGATAGAGATACTTACATTAAAGAGATATATCGCCAACTAAGTGATACAAGTACCTATCAAAAACTTGATAAAAACCCTCAAAATGATATAAAGAAAAATTACGAAATATATCTTAATCAGGGATTAAATAAAGGCATCCTTACCCAAAAAGAGCAAACCTTTCTAAACATCAATACGCCGCACATACCAGTGATCTACATATTACCCAAACTTCATAAAAATATGCAAGACCCCCCGGGTAGACCCATAGTCTCCGGGGTAGGGTCATTGTTATCTAATTTATCTAAATATGTAGACACTCATCTTCAACCCATTGTAAAAACCAATGCTTCATATTTGAAGGATTCTATGAGCTTATTACAGATATTAAATGGTTTTAAATGGGAGGAAGATTTTATCTTAGTGACTTGTGACGTCACTAGTTTGTATACCTGTATTGACCATCAATTAGGCTGTGAGGCTACCCGTTATTTTTTAGAAATGTCGGCACTTTATCCCTCGGACCAGGTGGATTTTATAATGGAGGGGATTCTGTTCATTCTCTGCCACAACTTTTTTTGGTTCGAGGGGGAGTACTATTTACAACGCAGGGGTACAGCTATGGGGACCAGGTTCGCGCCCAGTTATGCGAATTTGTTCATGGCCTATTGGGAAAATAGGTTCGTGTACTCTTCGCATGACTGGAGCGCGAACCTGGTCCTATATAAAAGATATATTGATGATATCTTTTTTATTTGGAAGGGAGAAAAATCTGGAGTTTAAGCCTTTTTAAATTTCTTAAATAGTAATGAATGGAATATTGTATTAACCCAAGAAATTAGTAATAAGAATATTCATTTTCTAGATCTAGAAATTTACATAGAGGACAATCACATCAAAACGAGAACCTTTTTCAAAAAAGTAGATGTAAATAGCTATATCCACACAGAGAGCTGCCACCACCAACCATGGTTGGAGAATATTCCAAAGGGGACAGTTCCTAAGGCTCAAACGGAACTGTACCGACTTGGAGTCTTTTGACAACCAGGCAGATACCCTGAAACAACAATTTCTAGATCGTGGATATAGGCTAGAGAAACTGAATTATGATCTAAACAAAGTCAGAGATTTAGATAGAACTTCCCTTCTGAGATATAAACCAACTAAAATGAAAGACAACACAGATTCTACTATACCACTTATTTTTAATTATAGTAAAGATCAAAAACAATTAAAACAAATTTTAAATAAAAATTGGCACATCCTTCAACAGGATTTGGAAATTGAACCGTTCTTAGACAAGAGACCAAAAGTGATTTTCATGGGAGCTAAAAGCCTTAAAAACATACTAACCTCAAGCTATATAGATGTCCCCAATACCAACTTTCTAGAATCCTTCAAAGATGGAAAAAAAGGGATTCTTTTATTGTGGTGAATATATGAGCTGCAAAAATTATAAACCCCTTAATCGTAAAATTGAGAATTTTAAATCTAGGATAGGTAACCCTATGTACAAGATAGATTCGTTAATTTCTTGCCATTCTAAGAGTGTTGTCAGAATCATTACACAATCATTACACAATCACATGGCCGGGTTAGCTGCCTGCTGTTTTGCCAGCAGGGGGACTGCCTGTAATGACAGGTAGTTCCCCTGCTGGCTGGAACGTGTCCTTGCGGGCTCCAGTATGTTGGGAAAACCTCTAGGTGCCTTAAGACAAGGATACGTGAGCATATTTATAATATCAGGAGGGTTTTTTTAAAACATAATGTATCATTACATTTTTTAAAGTGCCATGGAGGAGACCCCTCCGGACTTCAATTTGTTGGCATACAAAAGACGGAAGCCCATTGGAGAGGAGGGGGTCTGGAATCGACGTTGAGCCGCTGTGAGATGAGGTGGATATTTAATCTGGACACTCTGTCTCCCGGCGGACTCAACGTCGATTTTGAAATGACAGCACTTATCTGACTCTGTAAATTCTCCCCTTTTTATATATTCCATTTTTTATCAATTCCATTTTTTCTCATCAAACCCCTTTTTTAATAAAAAATAAAAAAAAAATTATCAAAAGTTTGTATTAATAACAATTTTTTATCATAATTCAAAATGATATTTTATTAACATTCTTTGTCTCCTGTTTTACAGATGTAGTACACATCTTCCCATAAATGTGGAAAATCTCCTTGTATAATTATATATTTTTACTATTAGAAGTATGTTTCACTTTAAGGGGATTAATCCTCCTAATATTATAGATATGAAATTGTGATATAAATGTGCTATATGTAGCACCAGTGTATACACACAATATGTCTTTTTAAATGATCCTTAGGTTAAGATGTATTAAAATATAGTTGATATCATATAATGTAATTTTCTGTATGTAGTGGCTTTTTCCCTCTTCCAATATGGCGAAATTGCCAGCACTGACTGTCAGCAACAATGCTATGATCGAAAAACCGGAAGTGACGCCGATGCGGATGACGTCAGAGTCATGTGACCGGACGATTGGTCACATGACACAGAAGTTCAGCAAACCCGGAAGTGAAGAAAAACGCAGCGAAAACGGCGCCAAATTCAGAGGGAGAACCACTATAAAAGCCAAAAGAAGACAGCAGCAACCACACACTTTGACAAAGACCTGGAGGTCGAAACGCGTTAGTGCTGTGGACTTACCTATGTTATGTTATTTTAGCTTTTTTTATCTCTTGTATCCAGTAAGGTTGTATTTACCTTTACCCAATTGGATATCCTGAATTATTGAGAGGCTAGAAAACGAGCTATCCTGGTGGGGAGTCTGAAAGCTTGAATAAGCTTATTATTCACCTGCAATTGAAGTCAGAGCCAGCTCTATGTGGCTCTGCATACTGTGAGTGACCCATTACCCTCTTTTCATTGTATTTCCTTTTAAAACAGTGTTACACTATATATATATGTTTTTATTATAGGAAATCAGGAGGTGTTCCACTCATCATATTAAGTATACCATTATTTGTGTATATTCTGTCTGCACCCCCCTCATACTTTTTTCTTTCACTGTACTTGGAGTGCCATTTAGTGATTTTAGGCACTGGGGGTAGTTGCTTACTCTTAAAGCGCCAATCCACCATTTCTGTGTTTTGTTTGTATCCTGTGTTGGGACTGGTTTAGTGTATATGCACAGGTAAATAGTGGATAAGACCTTTTTGTCTCTCTTGTTATCAGTGCTTTTCATTTATATATTTTTTTCTGAAAAGAAAGCAAAGGATCATTTAAGATAAGCATAACGGATCAATAAAAACAGAATGATCTAAAATAACCAGCAAGTAATAGAGTGAAAGAAAGTAGCAAATACATATCACTCGACAGCACTTGCCATTTTGGAAATGCTCTAATGCAGTCGTCTAGCCATCACTATGTGGCCCTTGTCAAAGTCACTCAGATATTTTCAATTGCCCATTTTGCATCTCTCTAACACAATACCTTCAAGAACTTACTGTTCATTTGCTGCCTAATATATCCTACCCCTTAAAGGTGCTTTTAACCCTTTAAGACTGGAGGGCGTACTATTACGCCCTATTTTAAGCGTCTCTAAACGCCGCCGGGCGTAATAGTACGCCCTCTGGTCTTTTGTTACTTACCCAGGGAGCCCCCCGCAGCACGTCCATCCTCCTTCAGCCCCCCCGGGCCATGTGAGAGTGGGGTCCTTGCGAGGACCCCACAATCACATGGCCGGGTTAGCTGCCTGCTGTTTTGCCAGCAGGGGGACTGCCTGTAATGACAGGTAGTTCCCCTACTGGCTGAAAATAAAATAAAATAAATTAATAAATGTAAAAAAAAATAATAATATACTTAGATCATATATATATTATAAATATATATATATATATATGAGATCTAAGTATATATATATAGATCTAAGTATATATATATATATATATGAGATCTAAGTATATATATATATACACATACACATACACACACATACACTGTATTTTACTATTAATATATATAATACTATTAATGATATATTAATATCAAATTACACGTAGACTGATACTGATTAAATACATATATATAATTATTGTTATATATATATATTTATATATAATATTAAAAAACAAATATGTAAATACGTTAAAAAGTAAAATTACAAAAATGATTAAAAATAAATAATTAAAAAATATATAGATGTGTGTTATTTCGTTCTAACTGTATTGTGATATTAATATATATATATATTTATATCAAAATACACGTAGAACGAAATAATATATATATATCTATATACATAAATATATACATATACTTCACTATATATATATATACCTATATATAAATAAAAATATTTTTTATATATATATATATATATATATATATATATATATATATATATATATATATATATATATATATATATATATACAATTTGACTATCTACCGAAAATACATAAAAATGCACTTAACCCACCAGGTCGCCCAATTATATCGGGCATTGACTCAATTTCTTCCAGAATTTCTGAGTATATTGATATACTGCTCCAACCCATAGTTACTTAAACCCTATCACACCTCAAGGATACGATACATACCTTGCAAATTTTAGATTCCATTGAATGGAAGGAAGGTTATTACCTAGTTACAAGCGACGTCACCTCACTGTATAGTATTATCCCGCATGAGATAGGGATACAAGCAGTCCAATATTTTTTATTACAAGCTGATTTTAAGGAGGAACAAATTAAGTTCATTTTAGAAGGAATACACCTCATTTTAACGAACAACTTTTTTTGGTACCATGACACATTTTATCTACAGATTAGAGGCACGGCGATGGGCACCAAGTTCGCACCCAGCTACGCGAATCTTTTCATGGCGTATTGGGAGGAGCACTACATTCATTCAGTCCACCCCTGGGTGTCGAACTTGGTGTCCTATCACCGATACATAGATGACATTTTTTTAATTTGGGATGGAGCCCCACACCTTTTAGAAATGTTTAAACTTTTTTTAAACGATAATGACTGGGGGATTGTCCTGACGACCTCTCAAAGCCATCAGGAAATACTGGTACATCTTACAGGAAGATCCCGTCTTAAAACACTTACTGCCAGCTCAACCTCGCATTATTTACAGAGGCGCCACCAACCTTAAAAAAACCCTAGTTAAAAGTAGCGAAGCCCCCACAATAACAGAACATTTTTTAAATCAAAATAAAGGATTTTACGGTTGTGGGACCTGTCTAGCATGTAGAACCACCAAAAGTCAAAAAAGACACCTAACGAATATAAAAGACCTTATAAATAGGGAATTCACGATTAAAGAACAATTGACGTGCTTCTCGAAAGGAGTAATATACGTATTGAAATGTCCATGCAATTTACTGTACATAGGCAGGACCATGAGATGCCTACATATAAGAATCTCTGAGCATGTGCGGAATATTAAAAAAAGCTTAGAGACCCATAGTGTGTCAAACCATTTTAAAATTCACCACAACAAAAATGCTGAAAACCTATTCTTTTGTCCTCTTAAGCTTGTAAAGAGAGATTGGAGGGGAGGAGATTATAATAAAAAAATCGGCACAGAAGAAATTAAATTTATTTATAATTTTAATACCCTCATACCTCATGGACTGAATTGACTTTGAGATCTGCCACTTTTTTTAAATAGGACAATATATAGAATCATTTTACTTTAATAAATAGTTCTTTTAACAATCCTTTAATATATAGAGAAGTGTGAGTTTTTATTGAGCTAAAGGTGTGTTTTTAAAAAAATAATCCATGCAAAAGTGCCATATATATTTGTAATACATTTTTGATATTCTTATAAGATTGATTACACATTTCTGCACAATATCACTTTAAAATTGTAAACTAAAACCGATGTCCTTTTCCCCAGACTACTCTTTTTAGTAAAGAAGTATGCAGCTTATTTTTCAAAAAAACTCAAAAGAAAGTAATAACACAATTTATATATATTATAATATACACAATTGTAAAGGGGAAAAGAACATCTGAAAGATGTCACTTTAAAGTAGCAAGACTGAGACTAATAAGCACACTTATGGGGAAAAGAAACGAGTAATATGTATGTCTGTAACTCTTTGATGTTGGTGGAACGCATGGTTGTATCAGCATGCGTTCCAGTGACGTCAGTTAACAGAGACCGTCAATATCCGGAAGTGACGAACATGCTGCCGGCGGTGGAACGCACGTTGCGGTCCAAGCGTAAGGAAGTGACGAAAATGCCGCCGGCTGTGGAACGCACGTGCGTTCCAAGCATAAACCGAAACCCGGAAGTACAATGAAGGAGGAAGACAAGAAGACGCCGAAAAAGAAAAGACCCACATACAGATTGAAAAAGCCCCTGGCACGGGGCGAAATGCGTTTCGGAGCATTTGGACTTTTATTGCCATTAGGCAGGACTAACTGCAAGTCTGTTTTATATCTTACTATATTTTATTCATTTTTTTCGCGGTATTTTACTGCATTTTACTTGTATTTCACTCCAAACTGTGGAGCAATAAAAGCGATTTTTTTGAAAAAGACACCATTGGAAGTGTGGAATCCGGTTCATTTGCTGTTTGAAAGCTGTCCAAGAACAGGAGAGGGACATCCTGTATAAAGAGTCCCAAGGCAACATCCATGAGAGCCATATGCTGTGATTTGGCTCTAGGCTTGTGAGTACCAGACTCCCACATACATTACCATATTGCTATAACAGTATTATACTATGTTGCTTTTTGTATATTCCTTTTAGACATTATTGGAAGTGTGATTCACCTACGACATTGTATGTATTCCTTTTATATATATATATATACATATATATTCACATACGTATATATATATATATATATATATATATATATATACATATATTAATTCTACACATATATTTATGTAATATTTTTACATAATTAGGTATCTTAATTAATTACAATTAGCGGGACCTGCCTGACAACCCATGCCGAAAGTAAAGGAAATTTAATTTGCTAGCACTATATTTAACCCTATAACTTTCCAAGACACCATAAAACCTGTACATGGGGGGTACTGTTCTACTCGGGAGACTTCGCTGAACACAAATATTAGTGTTTCAAAACAGTAAAATGTATTACAACGATGATATCGCCAGTAAAAGTGAAGTTTTTTGCATTTTTCACGCACAAACAGCACTTGCACGGACGATATTATTGCTGCAATACTTTTTACTGATTTGAAACACACATATTTGTGTTCAGCGAAATCTCCCAAGTACAACAGTACCCCTCATGTACAGGTTTTATGGTGTTTTCAAAAGTTACAGCGTCAAATATAAGGCTTGTGTTTCATTTTTTTCACATTAAAATTTGCCATATTGGTTACATTGCCTTTGAGATCCTATGGTAGCCCAAGAATGAAAATTACCCCTATGATGGCATACCATTTGCAATAGTAGACAACCCAAGGTATTGCAAACGGGGTATGTCCAGTCTTTTTTAGTAGCCACTTAGTCACCAACACTGGCCAAAATTGGCGTTTTTTGCATTTTTCACACACAAACAAATACTAACGCTAACTTTGGCCAGTGTTTGTGACCAAATGGCTACTAAAAAAGACTGGACATACCCCATTTGCAATACCTTGGGTTGTCTACTATTGCAAATGGTATGCCATTATGGGTGTAAATTGTATTCCTGGGCTACTATACAGTCCCAAAGGCAACGTAACCAATCTGGCGAATTTCAATTTCAAATGTAACGTGCTATATTTGACCCTGTAACTTCCCAAAACACCATAAAATGTGTACATAGGGGGTACTTTTTTACACGTGAGACTTTGCTGAATACAAATATGTGTATTTTATTGCAGTAAAAGCAAACAGTATTATGACATTGACAGTTAAAATGTCATGTAGAACTAAAAAAAGTCAAAATTTCTTATTTTCTGCCATTATTTTCATATTAAATTATGTTTCATAGCTAAATATTTGATATTAAATGAAAGCCCTGTTTCCCCTGAATAAAATGATATATAATAAGAAAGAGGTGAATTACGGTTGGAAAGACATATAGCGCAAATGCCAGGTTTTGTTTACGTTTTGTTTTGTTCACAACTTGTACATTTGGCTCAGTCCTTAACCCCTTAACCCCTTAAGGACCGCTGACGGTTCAGGACCGTCAGCGGTAAAACGTGCGTTTGGACCGCTGAAGGTCCTGAACCGTCATAACGGTTTTGGGCAACTTACCTGATCGCCGTCGGTCCCACGGCGGCGATCAGCTCTCCTCCCGGTCCAGGGGGACTGCCTGTCTGCCCGGGCAGTCCCCCCTCGGCAGATCAGGACCCCACGGCCATGTGATCACTCGATCACATGACCGCAATAGGGGTCTTTGTATCTGCCTGCAGGGGGACTGTCTGTGCTGACAGGCAGTCTCCCTGCAAGTGAAAAATCATAAAATAAAGTTAAAAAAATAGCAATCAGTGTAAAAATAATAATAATATGTGTATATATATATGATATATATACATGTATTATATCTTTATATACCTATATATAATATATGTATATATATCATATATATAATGTCACACTAAGTGTATTTTTATATTTATATATACGTATATTAATATAAAAATACACTTATATTTAAATTACACACGAATATATACAATATATATAATAACTATATATATGGTATATATATATTATTATAAAATACAAATAATATGTTAATAAAAATAAATAACAAAAAATAAAAATAATTTTTAATAATTAAAAAAAAATTATATATATATTCAATTTTATTCTAACAGTATTTTGATATTGATATATATATATTTATATCAAAATACACTTAGAATGTAATGATATATATATCTATGTATAAATAAATAAATAAAAATAATACGAAATATACATATGTCCACATACAAAATTACATTAATAATTTCATAAATATACACGTAGACGTCAAATATATAAATATGTATATATATTAAAATTCTACGTGCATATTTATGTAATATTTTTACCTAATTAAGTAATTTTAATGATTGCAATTTGAGGGACCTGCCTGCCAACCCAGGCCAAAAGTCCAGATAATTTAATTTGCTAGCACTGTGCTTAACCCTGTAACTTTCTATGACACCCTAAATCCTGTACATGGGGGTACTGTTTTACTCGGGAGACTTCGCTGAACACAAATATTAGTGTTTCAAAACAGTAAAACATATCACAGCGATGATATTGTCAGTGAAAGTGAAGTTTTTTGCATTTTTCACACACAAACAGCTCTTTCACTGAGGATATTATTGCTGTGATATATTTTACTGTTCTGATACACTAATATTTGTGTTCAGCGAAGTCTCCTGAGTATAACAGTACCCCACATGTAGAGGTTTTATAGTGTTTGTGAAAGTTACAGGGTCAAATATAAGGCTTGATTTTACTTTTTTTGTTTTATTGAAATTTGTCAGATTGGTTAGGTTGCCTTTGAGAGCGTATGGTAGCCAAGGAATGAGAATTAGCCCCATGATGGCATACCATTTACAAAAGAAGACAACCCAAGGTATTGCAAATGGGGTATGTTCAGCCTTTTTTAGTAGCCACTTAGTCACAAACACCGGCCAAAGTTAGCGTTTTTTGCATTTTTAACACACAAACAAATATAAATGCTAACTTTGGCCAGTGTTTGTGACTAGGTGGCTACTAAAAAAGACTGGACATACCCCATTTTAAATACCCTGGGTTGTCTACTTTAAAAAATATGTACATGTTAGGTGTGTTTCGGGGATTTATGACAGATAACGGTGTAACAATGTCACTATTGATACATTTAAAATATATATATATTGAAACAGCAATTTCCTACTTGTATTTATAGGCCTATAACTTGCAAAAAAAAGCAATAAAGCATGTAAACACTGGGTGTTTTTAAACTCGGGACAAAATTTTGAATCTATTTAGCAGTTTTTTTCATTAGCTTTTGTAGATAAGTAAAAGATTTTTCAAGTAAAAGTCCAAAAACATGTTTTTTGTTTTTTTTTTCACCATATTTTATTATTTTTTTTAAATACAATATATGACATAATATAATACTGGTATGTAAAGAAAGCCCTTCTTGTCGTGAAAAAAACAATATATAACTTGTATGGGAACCGTAAATGAGAGAGCGGAAAATTACAGCTAAACACAAACACCACAAAAGTGTTAAAACTGCTCTGGTCCTTAACGTACAAACATCGCAAAAACAGGCCGGTCCTGAAGGGGTTAAGGACCGGACTGTTTTTGCGATGTTGTACATTTGCGACCAGGCATCTTTTTACACTTTTGTGTCGTTTGTGTTTAGCTGTAATTTTCTGCTCTCTCATTTACTGTTCCCATACAAATTATATATTGTTTTTTTCAGGACAAAAGGGGCTTTCTTTACATACCATTATTTATATAATCTCATGTAATTACATTTTTTAAAAATGAAAAAATATGATGAAAAATTGAAAAAAATACATGTTTTTTGACTTTTATGTGAAAAATCTTTTACTCATCTACAAAAGCGAATGAAAAAAACGGCTAAATAGATTCAAAATTTTGTCCTGAGTTTAAAAATACCCAGTGTTTACATGCTTTTTGCTATTTTTTTTGCATGTTATAGGGCTATAAGTACATTGGATATTGCGGTTTCAAAACATACATTTTTAAAATGTATCAATAGTGACATTGTAACACTATTATCTGTCATAAATCGCTGAATAACACCCCACATGTACATATTTTTTTTTAAAGTAGACAACCCAGGGTATTCAATATGGGGTATGTCCAGACTTTTTTAGTAGCCAGTTAGTCGCAAACACTGGCCAAAGTTAGCGTTCATATTTGTTTGTGTGTGAATAAAGTAAAAAACTAAATTGAACGCTAATTTTGGCCAGTGTTTGTGACTAAGTGGTTACTAAAAAAGACTGGACATACCCCATTTGCAATACCTTGGGTTGTCTTCTTTTGCAAATGGTATGCCATCATGGGGGTAATTATCATTCCTGGGCTACCATACGCTCTCAAAGGCAACGTAACCAACCTGGCCATTTTCAATTTAAAAATATTTGACCCATATATTTGACCCTGTAACTTTCAAAAACGCTATAAAACCTGTACATGGGGGCTACTGTTATACTCAGGAGACTTTGCTGAACACAAATATTAGTGTTTCAAAACTGGAAAATGTATCACAACAATTATATCATCAGTAAAAGTGCTGTTTGTGTGTGAAAAATGCAAAAAAAGTCACTTTCACTGACAATATCATCGCTGTGATATGTTTTACTGTTTTGAATCACTAATATTTGTGTTCAGCAAAGTCTCCCGAGTAAAACAGTACCCCCCATGTACAGGTTTTAGGGTGTCGTAGAACGTTACAGGGTAAAATACAGTGATAGCAAATTAAATTCTCTGGACTTTCGGCCTGGGTTGGCAGGCAGGTCCTTTAAATTGCAAACAATAAAATAACTTAATTATGTAAAAATATTACATAAATACGCACGTAGAATTTAAATATATATGCATATTTATATATTTGAAGTCTACGTGTATATTTATATAATTATTTATGTAATTTTGTATATGGACATATGAATAGTTCGTATTCTTTTTATTTATTTATATATACATAGATATATATACAATTTCATTCTAAGTGTATTTTGATATAAATATATATATATTAATATCAAAATACAGTTAGAATAAAATTTCGTATAGATATATAATTTTTTTAAAAAAAATTATTATTATTTTTACATGTTTAATTTAATTTAAATTACTTATTATTTGTATTTTATTATATATGTATATACAATATATATAGTTATTATATATATTATATATACATGTGTAATTTAATTATAAGTGTATTTTTATATTAATATATGTACATATTAATATAAAAATACACTTAGCATGACATTATATATATGATATATAGACATATATTATATAGCTATAATATATGTCTATATATCATATATATACACATATATAATAATAATTTTTTTTATTAACTATAACTTTAATTTTTTTTTTATTTTACACATGCAGGAAGACTGCCTGTCAGCACATGCAGTGCCCCTGCAGGCAGACACATGGACACCTATTGTGACCATGTGGTCGCCCTGTTGGGCAATCACATGGCCACAGGGGTCCTAATTCGCTATGGGGAGACTGTCTGGGCTGCAGGCATTCTCCCCACAACGGGAGCACCGCCTATCGCCGCCGGGGGAACGACGGCGATCGGGTAAGTACATCTTAAATTTAGGACGGTTCAGGACCGTCGTCGGTCGGCAATGAAAAAATGCCGATGACGGTCCTGAACCGTCCTACGTCCTTAAGGGGTTAAGGGGTTAACAGAAATGTATACATACATAGTGGGTGGAGTATCTCGGTTCAGGGTAAAAGATGATGGTATAAATACAGATGGAATAACTGTAAAGATAAAATGGTAGACAGGCACCTAGTGCAATATCATACAGTATGACAATAATATAATATAAAACCTATATTTCAGTACTCACAAGGAGAGAGCCAGGGAATTATGGCTCAATCTGGACGCCTGTGGGATAATCAAAAGGGATCCCACTCCCTTTAAATGTGCAGATGGTCCTTTGTTGGTTCCAAAGAGAAATGTCCACACCAAATGATTATTGGGGACTAAATTTCTTTTAATAAACAAATAAAAAATAAAATCACAATAAAGTGCATAAATAAAAGCAAGACTCTAGCCTGCTAGAAACCACTATATAGTGGAAAAGTAGATAAGTCCTCTGTGGGATAAAAAACAAATGCAAGATGCATTTCACCTAGGCTTCCTCAGTTGCTGTTGTTACCTTCTATTGGTGTTCTTTTATATCCGCTGTATTTGGCAGATTCATCTGTTCCGTATTGACGCGATGTTTTCATTTCCGGTGGCATAACCATGACGTACTTCCGGTTCGCGGCTTCTTCATTTAATCACTGTTGGAACGCATATGCATATGCGTTCCACTGATGTAAAAAACTTTATTGTCCACTTTGTCTTAAGGGGTTAATGTTAGTGGCTTTAATATTGTGGCTGATCAGTGTATATGTTATGATGAATGTGTAGAACATTAGGTAATTTATGTAAATAATATAAAAAGAGATAATAGGATGGATATGGATAGCAATTTAAAACAACATGATGGAGAGAAAACAGAATATAAGAAGTGGGAAACAAGGAGAATGATAAACACTGCAAAGATGGAGATAGACAAGGAGAAAGTGTGAAAAGATGAATGAATGAGATGCATGAAAAGAAAAAGGTACGGAAGAAGATATTGGGCTGGGGAATTAATGAGTTATCTCTGTTGTAATGGTGTTTTGATGAACATGTCTATCTATAAAACTTAAGTAACTGGAGAAGCTTTTACTTTCATTATTATATTGAGTCGAACACCCGCAGAGGTATTTGATGTGTATAGTATTGATTAATCTTATCAGACCAGGTATTGCAGAAATGGGAATGAAGGGTGACAAAAGGTGAGAAAACACCGGAGATTTCTTTCTTTGAAGTGCCACAATCTTGGAAGTCTTCCATTTGCAAAAAAAGTAATTTGTGTGTTATCTCAAATCACTATGCACATTTAAATAATAGGTGATCATCAGCAGCACTCCAGTGGCCATTAAAGTGCAAGCTCATCTGTTCCAGTTATAAAAGTTTGTCCTATCGAAGTCTGCATGTTTATACACTGTCAAGAAATGACAGGCTACAGAGAAATGGAGCATTTTAGCATGCTGAGTGGTTTATGTGTTTGGAGTGTTCCTTTAACTATATTTAATTGCTTTGTCCTTTGTCGGCCAATGACATCTTTTGTAACATTATTTGCTAAAAAAAACAGCTGTTTTGTAACAATTTTCAAACACCTAAATGATTGTTTTACATTGATACTGCATAAATAAAATGTAATACCACTGGCAGACATAGGAGAGCATCGCTTGGATTCTGAGAGAAGTCCTGTGTGAAGCCATTTCCATCTTACTGCGGTCCTGGAAGGCTGTGTCCAGTTAACTATGGCTCTCTTTTTCACACTCTTAAGTCTGACCTTGTGTAGTGGGAGTCTGAACTGTTTTCCTGGACCTGTAGGGTTCACACAATCAAGATAAACGTAATGCCATGTTTGTTGTTTATCTTTCAGGCTCTCCCCTTGAGGACGGGAGGCTCCCAGGGGGGAGTTAGACGGTTTCCAGTTGGATATTGATAAGATTGTTTGGATGTCAGATGTCCTAGAATAACCCGGAAATTATTATACAGTACCATATCACATGATGGATTGGGATTAACCCATCTCTATATATATTAAGTTTCTGTGTAATTGGCTGAAATAGCAGTCTTCCTGGGGACTGCCATTGTACAGACTTTGAGTTCGGGTTCATGCATTCAGACCTACCCTAGTTTTATATTTGGCTAGATAATATGAACAGTTTTTTTTCAGGACATCTTGCTCAGCCATACTGAACTCTATTTGTTTGTGAGACAGAGTTCACTCAAAATTTTTTTTATTCAGTTATCCTTCACCTATGACCAACATTCTGAGGAACAAGGAGTTTTCCCTGGGGATGGTGGCTAGGGATCTCACCAATTTAGAAGAGATGGGGCAACACGGTTATACCTTTTCATGAGTTGTCTAAGTCACCTTCACTTTGACCTATGGATTTCTTCACTATCTCCCAATTAAAGGTTATGCTATACAGGGCCAGATTAGACAGGCGGTTCAGTTATACATTTTTCGAAGCATTATGTGAGCAAGGGCTGGGCCAGAAAGGTCTCATGCTGTTGATATATAATGATATCTGTTACAATTGGTATATGGGGAGTGCTCACTTATGTGAAATAGTAGGAATGGAATTTGGGAATGGCACCAGATGGAAAGGCCTGAGAGGATATGTGGAAAGGAGCCCAAAATGTTTCCATCTGTGTAGGTTTATAGGAGCAAGTGTTTAAGATTCTCATGTAATGGTATAAATCCCCTTTCAAGCTGTATACAATGGTGATGTCCAGTTGTAACTGGAAGAACTGTGCCTTCAAATGCACTTACAAGCATATGTGGTAGAATTGTAATTTTTTTTGCCATTTTTGTCTTTTTCTGTATCAAAATATGGGTCTTATATTGATTACTACAATGATGTTGGATGATGAATATTTACCCAACTTTAAATAAAGAATAAATAAAAGAACTCTCTGGCATCTATGAACTTGAATTTTTAGAGGGATTTGTCTTGTAAGTATTTGTTATCATTTTGTTTTTAATTTATGTGTATACGCACATATAGGCATTTTTGGACAGTGAAGGATAGAGGGAAAATGTGTATTAATGAGGCTTGCACATCTCTGCTGTAGAGTATGCAACCAATCACTCCTTTCTATGGCACTTCTTTACTCACACATTAATATCCATAATCTCCCTTTGCCTCCCTGACGCAGTTCGTGACACTGGTAATATTTCACAAAATATTACCTTGAAGGTTCTTGCCGTGAGTGTGAAAATCCTTTTTAATGACTCTCCATCTGCCATTGTCTTTGAAAATATTACCAATATTTACTATGACTGCCGGTGTAATCCTAAATCTGTTTACCCACTCATGAGCATATGGAAGATAGGAGGAAGCTGTCTCCTATGAAAAAAATTGTCTACTTAAGAAATGCAAGATCCTAACTGACCTTCCAACATTTTTCCATAATTGGGAAAACAGGTTGGTATTAACTAAGCAAGAGGTAAACTTCCCAGATTTTCTGTCCCCAACTTTATCTTGTAAAACTTACCCAGTTCTCTGACCTAGATACCGCCTGCTAACTCATTTCTGCTCTCTCTGCCACTGACCCATGTTGTCAATGTCCACAATATTACCTTCTGCCTTTTTGATCCCATATATTAGAATCTTACTCACGCTTGTCATAACAACACATCTCCTGGCACAGTCTATAATTTTTTCTCATGTACTGAAATATATTTTTTAACCATAACAGCATTCTATGTCAATAATGGTTAAAATTCAAAAAATTAGTGCAGTGTTATAAATACCCCTGCTTCCTGATTTTTGACTACTTACCCATAAACCATGCTATTTGCCCACTTAGAGCTTTGCAGCCACCACAAAGCTCCCACATTCACGTTCTCTGTGTAGATATCTGTTATAATATTTTTGAACATATCTGTTAAAATTAAATCCTGTCTTTTTTTTTTTCATTATTCTAGATTTATGACTATGCTGACCTGGTTCTACACTCCGTGACTTTGAATTTAATATTTACCATGTAAAAAAAATAAAAAAAAATCCTCAAAAATATTCAGTGTGTTTTAATTCATCAAAACAGAGTTTCACACCAATTTATTCTGATGTTCTTTGTAGTGTAAAACTGTAGCATCTCTCCACACTTGAAATGCTTCCCTGCTGTCTGTATTCTTTAACTTTATCAAGGACTCCCAGCCTTATTTATATTCATGCTGCCTCTTTTGCGTCAGGAATGGATCGTTAGTGCATACAAAGTGTAATCTGGCTTAAAAAAATGTGTTTTAAAAAAGTTACAAAGGCAGCAAACAAACAAAAAAAAATTGTATTCAATGGTCTGATTTTTTATACTCGACTCCATCTAACATAAGCCTCCGATAAAAACTGCACAGCTGGTTTGATGATGAGTGACAAATCAAAAGTCAGAGTGAAACTTCCTGATCATCTGAGCCCTTGCCACTCGATTAGCAGAAGAAAAACAGGGCAGATGGAGGAAGACGAAGCAGTGTGGAGCGAACAGATGGCCACTACCAACGTGATATATGAAATTAATAACACTTCCTCAAATACAATTTAGGAGCAGGAATACATTACCTGGATTTTCATAACAGAGAGAGCAAGGCTGATGTTAAATGATGTTAAATTAATACATACATATATATATATATATATATATATATATATATATATATTACATATGTTGCAATGTATTAAACTCTGGTTAAAAAATAAACAATTACTTTATATATATATATATATATATATATATAAAAAGTAATTATTTATTTTTTAACCAAAGTTTAATACATTGCAACATATGTAATTTTAGAGCAAGTAGAGTAATTTTACAAGTTTGTAATGTTTATTTATTTTATGACTTCTTTTCAAAAATCGTTTCAATCAATCTTCACCCACGAAACCTAAATGATTATGAGATTTGAGTTTTCAAATCAGTTTTTCACATGCTGTATTCGATAATGAGAACAGATATTTCATTAGGACCACTGTAAGGGGGGGAAGCAAAACAAACAAGAATGAAGTAGTGAAGTATTGTTATATTGATACATATTTTATAATGAAGAAATGAATCTGACGTTGGTGATGTTATGAGTAAGTGTATAGCTATATGTTCAGCGATATCAGCACAGCAGGAGGAAGCATGGAAGGATTGTGTGTAAAGCAATAGTGATGCTTAATTATATAAATAGGAGGAATGGCAGATAAAGCAATTATGGAGAATAATGAGCAAATTAAATTTATCAGCGGACTAGAGAGAATAAAATAAAATAAGACAGAGTATAATCATTTTATTCTTCTCTGCATAAGTGAACCTATTTAGATTACATTTTCCAATTGTCATAAACCCATTTCAGCCTCTATTTCAGTATTGTAAGTACTTTTTTGAGAATGTTGGCCAACCATAGGGTTGGACTCAGACTGTGGTGTTAAGGTTGACTTGTAGATGCCGATCTTCAGGTGTAGGATTTGGTTAGAATTCACATTGGTGGGCATTGTAAGCTTTGCTCTTTGAACATTTTTGTAGCAGGTATCCAGCAGTTTATAAAGGCACGAGGAAGTGATATAGTAAAACCATACTATGCATGCTTTTATCACAGGCAACTAAGAGCGCAGTGCTTCACATTTCCTTTTATTTTTTATTTAATATTTTACAAGAAAAAAGAAAATATAGGACAAGAGGAAATCATGATACCCAACTACGTCCTTAATAGAAAAGTGTATTGAATATCTTGCACATTTCTAATTTTGGTCAGCAATTGTGAATGTGGGGTATGGATACTGACTTTTAAACCACCCACCCCTCCCTCCCTTAGAAATAACACTTATGTCTGTATTTCAGTTCCTCTACCCAAGGTTAACAGTAAGAAATACTTCCATCCAGTAAATGGACTTTAAACCCAAGTGCACAAGACCCACTTATCAAGTCATGCCTAAGAGGTATCTCAGCAAATCATATAAGCTGGAGATAGGGGCAGATTGAAATGAAGAGTGGAAAGGAGAAGTGGAAAATGGAAAGAGGCTCTTATGGTGCTGAGTACGAGCCGCTGGCAACACCGGCAACCCCTTGTCTACTAGACATATCCTGCAACCACAGGTAGTAAAATACCCATCAAATTGTGAACCAAGCCAAACATAGCATAGCCTCAGATGCTTTTATTTTTTTGCACTATGACAAGCCACATTTGGAAGGAGGGTGTCTCTGCTGATTTCGGAATAAGGGATAAGGGACTTGGCTCGTTCATCTGAGTATGGCATTTGTTGTTTTTAGACAGGCACAGTTTGGTGCCATAAAGAAGGACATTCTCAGGTCAGAAGGGTGGTGAACTGCCTAAAAGATCTGTAATAGCAGGACCATTGATTGGCCAAAATGTGTGTCCAATGTCATCTGGACACATACTCCTTCAAAGTATGACATTGATGTAGAACAGTCAAATCCCTGCCAAAAGGTGAGCAGCTGATTGTACACATATTTCATGCCCAATTCCCAAAATGGTCTATACATGATGCAGCACTCCAAACATAGAGCTGGGGATCTCTGTGCCACTGCTCGGATTATTATCCTGGTCTTCCATTAGTCAACAAGGTAAATATAAGGTTATGTTGAATTATGGAGCTATCTGGGAATTGGTGTGAAGGCTGCAACTAAAATGTTTTCTACCCCTTATCTTTACATCAATTAATCTACCTTGGATTTGTTGCCCATGATGCACTAGTCACTACAAAATCATGAACAATGGTGGTTTTTGTATGTTTCATTATGCCATGAGATATATTTCATCTGGGGTATGTAAGGTATAATATATATAGTGTTTCTATCCTGCTGATTCTTTTTTTCTATTTTGTACTTAAACAGGCCACAATATGAGGTTTAGTTTTTAAACCTTATGTAAGGTTAAACCATATAGAAGGTTAGACCATATAAAAGGGTGGTAAGAATGTTTAACTATGAGCAGCAACTTTGTTGCAACATCTAACATCCCTTTGCTAATCCATATTCATGATAACCCAATACTAAATCTGTTTTATTTTCAAATACAATATCAAACCAATCCTCACTTCCAAGCCTGTGCTTTCAGCTATCAGAAATGAACATGGTCCTCTCTCACCTTTTTGCAGTCTGGATTTATTTTATTTTCTGTTCTGTTCTTTTCTTTTCTAGAATACTGTCTAGAAGACCTGTCTGCATATACTTCAAATGAAGTAAGGTGGAGGTCCTGAGTTCTGTACAATGAATTTCTTGAGTTTTAGAGATCTTTCTCACAGTCAAAGCTTTTCACATTGACCCACATATTTTATTACATCCTAGCACAAGATATGGATCAAATTCAACACATGCACCTGAAAATGATCTATTAAATATACTTACAAGATCCAGCTCACTCGCTCACTAAACACCAACATCAAAGCTCACCAAATGAAGATGTAAGGTTAGAGTATATAATTGTATATTGTATAAGCTTGCCAGAACAACATGTTCCCCATTTTTGGTAAGTTGTCATCATGCAACCTAATGCCTGCTCTTATGAAACCAACCCACTTACTTGGAAAATCCACCCTCCTAGGGCTCTCTACAAGGCAAGGTTAAAGAGTGCCCTCCCTTGAATGAGACACCTGTGACAGGGAACAAAATAATGGATCTTCTCTCTCTATCTCACCATATCTATCTATCTATCTATCTATCTATCTATCTATCTATCTATCTATCTATCTATCTATCTATCTATCTATCTATCTAATGTAGACGGGATAAGCCATATTAGTCCAATAGGCAAGAAACCACAATACCAAAGTATTGCATTATGCAATGGTACCTTTTTTATTGGACTAACATAATATTTAAAAGGCAAGTTTTTGAGTTTGTCTTTTAAGTAACATGTACGTCCAATAAAAAGGTACTATTGCATAATGCAATACTTCTTGTCTTTTGGACTAATATGGATTATCCATACTACATTTTACATATGTATATATACATTAAAGATACATTGATATTTTTCTCATTTTCAAATATGTCCTGGGCCCACAAGCTCATGTGTAGTATCATCATTTTACTGCCTCTCTTGGCAAACGTATTACCTCATTTGGATTCCACTACCACCTGTATGCGGATGACACCCAGATATATCTCTCCTTCCCCAACCTCCCCCTGCCATCCTGCAATGTATCACTGCTTGCCTTTCTTCCATCTCTGACTATATGTCCTCCCGCTTTCTGAAACTCAATCTCTCTAAAACTGAACTCCTTGTCTTTCCTCCTCCTAATACTGATCATCCTCTTTCTCTCTCCCTTCAAGTTAGTGGTATCCACATAAGTCCATCCTTGCAAGCCCACTGTCTTGGCATCATACTTGATTCTGGCCTCACCTTTGAGCCTCACATCTAGTATGTTGCCAAATCCTGTAGATTCCATCTTAAAAACATAGCCCATATCCGCCCCTTTCTTACGCAAAATGCTACCAAGGAGCTTGTCCATGCTCTAGTAATTTCCTGCATGGATTATTGTAACCCTCTCCTAATTGGTCTTCCCAAAAGCTGTATTGCCCCGCTACAGTCTGTAATGAATGCTGCCGCCAGACTGATTTTCCTCTCTAGTCGGTCCTCTCACACTTCACCCCTCTGTCAGTTGGCTTCCTGTATACTACAGGAGTCAATTCAAAGTGCTAACCCATACATATAAAGCACTGAACAATTCTAGCCACTCTTATATCTCTTCAGATCCATAGGTATGACCCTTCTTGGTCTCCCCGCTCTGCCCGTGACCTTCTCCTGTCCATTGCTCGCACCCGTACCGCCATCTCACGCTTGCAGGACTTCTCGCGGGTGGCTCCCTTCACTTAGAATAGTCTGCCTACCACCATCAGACTCTCCCCTAGTCTTAAATCATTTAAACGTTTCTTAAAGCCCATTTCTTTAGGAAAGTGTATGGCCTTCCAGAGTAACCTCTACCTCACATACCTGTCTCTTGCTCTCTCCTCAAGGGCAGCACTTTACTCTCTTCTCCAGCTCTGCTTCACTCCCACCCTATTTTACTGATATTTCCTGTCCTAACGTGTTTTATACCCCACCTCCTATAGACTGTAAGCTCGTTTGAGCAGGGTACTCTTCAACCTATCATTCCTGTAAGTTTTCTTGTAATTGTCCTATTTATAGTTAAATCCCCCCTCTCATAATATTGTAAAGCTACGGAATCTGTTGGCGCTATATAAATGGCAATAATATATATATATATGAAATGTCCAATATGCTTGCACTCCTGGTAAACTGTAAATGTTGCCCGGTGCTGATCCAGCAAAATCAGTAGACATCCAAATGAACGGAGAGCACTCCAGGGTATTTGTATATTATAAAATGTAACTTTTAATGCCTCATAAAATAAAAAATAACATCAACGTTTCGGCTCACATCAGGAGCCTTCTTCAGGATACAAACATGTTACATTTTATACTATACAAAGACCCTGGAGTGCTCTCCGTTCGTTTGGATTTTTATATATATATATTACATTATAATACTATACATTTGTAATTCAGCAGTTATTTGTAAATATTTTAGTAATCTTCATTATGTGACTAAAAGTCACAAACCATTTTAAACACCGGGCAGGCAATCAAGACATCATATAGGTATTAGTTCACTGTTATCATATTCCACACAGGCATTTTTCTATGTAATAGAATAATTGTGTAGTGGCAGTGGCAGTGAGACATCTTGCTAGTTGAATGATAACTGCCCACTTGATCCATTGACCTGCAAAGTTTTAAATACATTAACCAGTCTTCAAAACTGAAAACAGATATCCTTTTCATTGAAGAGAAGATAAGGAATTCAGACAATTTGCTCATGGAACACACACACACACAAGACCAGGAAGAGGTTACTCTGTAACACTAAGAGAACATTAAAAACATAGTGTCCTGGGAAGAACACTTTAAGGCAGTCTGTGCAGACAGGGAGACTTGCTATCACAAATGAATTAGACAGATTCCAGGTTTCCAGGCACATTTTCACCTGCCTTTTCTCAGTTGTCACCAATTGCCAAGAAAAAAGAAACTAAGCAGATGATAGAAGTATTCCAGTAAATTCACATGACCACCCTGGACTACAACACATATACACGCAGATACTGGGACCGACAAGTGCCTCTGACTGCCAGACATGCTTATCAATGTGAAAAAATGCTTCTACGGGAAAGAAATCCTCCTCTTGTTCACAAAGGCTGGGTGTGAACCTTGAGTTAAACCAGGGGCTCTTTTTTTTTTCCTTTCTTTTTTTTTTAACAATTTAAAAAACAGCTTCAGACATATCTTGCGTACTTGAAGGCACTGTAAATAAAAGATAAAACAACACATTACAATAGCTGCAGAAAGGCCAAAGGAAGTGAGGTCTGTTTTAATAAGTGTGTGTTATCATTGTCAAGGCTGTGTGTATATACACACATTATGCACACACTCTCAAAGACTATGCGGTGCCCCGACAGAGTGACTAAAAAAAGTTATATTTATCACTAGTATAGTGGGGAATCTCGGAGAATTCAGTAGAGGAAGAAAATTGTTTTAAATATGGCAGGATCTTTTGTGCATAGTGTTAAAAAGTATATGTTTTTGCAGTAGAATCAATAAGCAAAACAAGATGCATTCTAAGAAACAAAAATACACGAACAAGAGACGATGAGAGCAAAACTCAAGCAAACATACAATCTGTTTGTATTTGGCTATATTGGACAAAGAGTATACAGTGAGACTGGAGCAACCTGATAGTGGAGTAACCCTGACCTTTAAAAAATGGAGGAGGGAATGAGAGATATGGACTGTCAGCATGGAGGCATATACATCTTACATGCAAACTAGAGGTGACTGGTGTTTTAGCAGTAAAGATGGGAGTCAAGAGTATGGGTAAGCGCTTTGCTTACAACTTTAAAATAGGTAACTGTGGACAATGTTTTTTAAGTCAAAGCTTTAAAGACAGAGAAGAGTCATTGCTGATTCTAAGATAGTGAGGTAGGTTGGGGGTGATGCATTCTGCGTGAGAATTTTCAGAATTGGAGGAACACTGCTGCCTGCACCGAAATCTTTGAGCTTATACACTGTCATGGTGGAGTCAGTCATTAGTTTTTGTGATATTTTACGTATCCATTTTAATTTGTTTTTATTAGTAAATCTTATTTTCCCTTATATGGGGTAACGGCATATACTTTTCTTTTGCTCTATTTCAAAACTTTAAAGGAGGTTTGGTACTGGAGATGGTACGTATTTGCGAGATTGTTTCAAGACGTAAGCAAACATGCATTCAGAAACAGATAATAATCATTTCATTTAGCTATTGAAGAGAGGATTACAGAGCTTGAGAGTGGAATAATTGTATCTGGGAGCCATCAGTATATTGTTGGTACTTATGTTTGGGTTATGTTTCAATTACTGGAAATTAAATTAAGGTATGGATAGTTTAGGTGTGAGATTCAAAGTAAGTTTAATGGTATAGCACCAACCAGTGTTTATATAACTACTTTCAACTTCCCTGTTACTGTATATTATTGTTGTGCCATGTGACTGTGTTGTTCGATGTATGTTCTTTTAATAATAGGCTATCAGATTTTCTTATTAAAATGATGCTCTTCCCTGGATTTATTTTATTCCTATGACTGTATTTTTTTTTCACTACATATATAGGGGAGCATTTAGGACTTGACTCAGGCAAACCTAAAGTACGACTGACTCATCCATGATGCACACTGTAGTTTATTTTGTTTTTTATTTATATATTGTTGTGCTGACCAATAGAATGCAGTACATTTATGTGGATGTATAAATTCAGAATGGCCCTAATGGAAAAACTAAACATCTTACGAGTTTGGTGGTTAGTTTTTTTTTTTTGCAGGATAATGAGTATCAGTGCAAATTCTTTGGACCTTTATTATTTATTATTAGTCTAGAACATATATTTAGAATGCTCCTGACCTTAAACATCCACAACCTGCAATTCCATATGACGTACAGTTACATGATTTTAGTCAAACCAGCTGTTAGTAACTATAATTTACTATACATACACCATATTGCCATTCAGATGGCGTGTTTAGGAAACTGCATTGCAATGGAATTTACTTTTCGTTTGGGTCACCGTATGTTATAAACATTGTATTTGTGTTTCTACATCATTTAAAAAAAAAAAAAACTTGTTTGCAATACTATGAAACAGATTGTAGTATAACCTCTAGTACTTCTTAGCTCTCATCGTCAATATTTTGAAAAAAAATAATTGAAAAATAATTAAAAAACAATAATCTGTAACATTTAAATTTTTAGATTTCCCTGAACAGCAATCTAAACACAGAAATGTTTCTGTGACGTTTGTCTGCTTTATTTTTATTTTTTTTTTTTAAATTCTTTATTTTTGTTGTGCAAAAGCTTGACAGACAGGTTTACTATGCCACGATAATAGTTACAGGCATTTCAATTCGTGCTATGCTTATATTTTGTGTTCTTAAATAGAAAGCTTGGAAGTGAAAGGTTTAACGGATAGAGAAATATTGCATTTCCCATGCATACTAGAAGTAGACCTTTGTAATAAATCTCCCTTTAATATGTTCGAGGGTCTTTATTCAACATTCTTCTCGAAATCTCTGTTTCCTTAACCATTTACAGGCTCACAAAAATAATGGTAATTTATGGCTCAATGCATTACTTGAGTTGTTTTCAAATGAGTAACACAATGTGTTTCTGGACCTGACAACAAAAAAAGATTATCATTGGGGAAAAAAAGAAGAAATCTGTCCATCAATGGTATGTATTAACAATTAAAACAACATGCTACATTAACAAGGATAGCTTGGATGGAATTTTTCGACTGCATTAACCGAAAGGTAAAATAAGCCATAAAAGCTTTAATTACCCTGCTAAATATCTTCTGGTGTTATCCATCAGTTATTTCGCTCTCCCTTTTTAAATAAAATTAATTTTGTCAAATCCTTTCTACTATATTAATAATTACTGTGCTCAGTGTGGCAGTTTAATTACAACTTAGTTGACACAAAATGAACTATCATTTCTAGCACAAAATTCCATCCCGGCGGCTGTAGAACACTTTGAAAAGCAGCTATCACATAGATATCTATTATATGTATGGATGTACTTATTTTATTCAAAAAAATGTTAATATGTAACACCGAATAATGTTAGAGACAAAAAAAGAAAAATACTTTGTGGTTTATTTACAAAACTGGAAATTGCGAAATTCAGAGAAGGAAATGAAAATTATTTAGACCAAAATAGCCTAAATGGAATAATTGTCAATCTACAAAATTCTCCATCAGGCCTTAAAGGGACACTATTGTCAGCAGAGCAATTACCTCTTAATGTAGATGTGCTGGTGTCTATAGTATGTCCCTGCAGGCGTTTTAATGTAAACAATGCTTTTCACTCAGACGCTCACTATAGGTGCTTCCTGGGGCAGTGCTGCACAGTGTGTGGCACTGACATTCAGCGTCTCTACGCTCTGCATGGAGGCGCTGAACTCTCCCCATAGAGATGCATTGAGCATTGAATTAATGCATCTTCAATGAGGAGATGCTGATTGGAGCAGAGTGGCTTTTTTGCGTGCATGTGCAATAGCCTCTGAATGCTTTCCTACGGGAAAGCATTGGATTGGCCGAGATTGTCAAGTGGGTGGACTGTGGGCGGGCCCACGAAGTGCTGTAAAAAAGTGCGTATATCACCTTTTTAGTCGGATGTTAGTTGGGGCCAGCTTAATAACCTGCTATATAGACCTATAGTGTCAAGAATATGCATGTGTATTCCTGACATAAGACTGTTCCTTTAAAGTAATCTCTCTCTTGTCAATTCTCTGAAATTCCCAATTTACTAAATAAACCCCTTGTTCATTTAACCCATTCCCTACTTCATATTTTTCTAATTGCCCGAATTGATATCACTCAGTAATATGCTTCTGAACCCCAAGTAGCTCCTGCCACCAATGAGTAAATAGTTTTGGCAGAGAGTGGGTTTAACACGTCTAACAAGTTAAAAGTAGTTATGAGTTTTTTGAGCATGGGGCCAAAACACAATCCTATTATAGCTCCTTGAATTCTAGGTGGTTAACTTTTCTTAGTCATCCGGTAGCCTTTTAGAAATAACAATCTCATGGAGTTAGATATTTACATATTTATTTTACTTTAATTATGTTGAAAGTGTTTTCTTTAAATCAAATGCACAAATGTTATTTCTGATTGCCAGCACACTTCAAGGTAAATCTCCTTGTGCAGGATTCGCTTCACACGCAGCATACGAAATATCTGGCGCAATGATGCACATACTGAGTGTGTTACTTACTGGTTATTGCCGTGGTCATACTGAGTCCCGTATGGCATTATATTAACGAATGGCAAGCAAGCACCTTCTGTTTAAACATCTGCGACATAGAATTTTCAGGCAGTTTTCCAAATAGTTTTCGTGCTTTGGACCAAATTTTCATTAGTACAATAAAACTGGCAAGCAACGTTGTTGTATATGATTTTTTAATAAACTGGGATATGCCTTTGTTAGAGAAGTGTTGAAGAAGACTCCCGGGAGAGCAATTTCTATTAAAAAGGTATAAAGAGCATATGATACTTCATGCTCTGAAATCTCCTACCTTTTTCAGTGTTGAACCATTTTCCTTTTCTCATTATCTGCTTTCAGATGGGTGAACTGGCTTATTGTTCGAGTATCGTAATCACAAATACAAGAAACAAACTAAGAAATATATCTTAAGACTGCAGAAACAGGTAGGATGTGTTCACATGAGTTTGTTATCCACAAAATATGGGATGCCAAGGTCACCTTCAGGTTGGTTAGTGAACATTTAACCCATATAGCATGCTATAAAAATTACTAGAAAGGGTAGAGATTAGAATATATTCTGACCTAAAAATTGCTGCATCCTCCTCCAAGATTTTCCATTCCCCCTTTTTTCTCCCTTGTCCTCCCACTCCAGTATCTATGGTTTGTTTAGACTGCCATTTTGTTTTATTTATACTCTTTCTTTCTTTTTATTTTAATTTGTGTTTTTGTATGTTCCACAACTTTGTATTTATGCATTTGTTTGTTTGTTTTTTAAACTCTGTCTACATTTTGTTTGCCTTCCTGTGTTTTTGTGGTTTGCTAGCACATTTGGATTTTTTTGCTCCACTCTCCCATTGTTATGATTTCTTCTCCTCCTCCTGTCTGACACTATATACAAATAGATATTCATTCACACTGACACATATAAATATAGTTGTACCAAAAATATACTGGCATACTGACACACTGAAAAATGCGTGCGCACATACACATACACACACTGGCACATCCAGTAATACACAAAGACTTGTATACACTGACATAGAATCATTGGCAATACCCAATTCAGCACATACAAATTAGTTGACTAATCACACATCTGTCATAGAATATCACTCAACCCCAATTAAAAGCATCCTTGTCCAAAAAAATGCTTTCGGAATGTCAGGCTACTTTTTGGTGTTTCCAGCAGTATGCTGCGGGTCTGCTTTCACATGCAGTCTCCACAGTAGTTAAGTTAATGTTTCACAATGGTCTGTCCGTAGATTGATGATACAAAATTAGGAAGCTCCATGTTTTTTTTTCTATTTCTCTATCTCTTCCCCAATGTCTTGTTCCATCTTTTTTTTCACAGTTTAAGGTAACTGAGTCTCTTTGAGGTCATTGAAGATAGTGACCGATATGAGATTATAAAAACAATATTCTTATAGACAAGTATGTCCCGTCTAGGCCCTTACAATCTGCTAAAGAGTTATGTCTATATTCTGTCCGTACTCCCACCTCTGATGCTCACCTTCAAGATTTCTCGAGGGCTGCACCGTTCTTGTGGAACTAGCTTCCCTCCTCCATTAGATGCTCATCCAGTTTCCACTCCTTCAAAAAATCATTAAAAACCCACTTCATAAAAGCGTATCTATTAAACTGTTAATAGCTCCTGACTGATTCCTCTTCTGCAACTGTCACTAGTTTAATACTATGCTTTCCTTTTTGTGTCATTTTACCCCACTCCCTCTTGCATGTAAGCTCATTGAGCAGGGCCCTCAACCCCTCTGTTCCTGTGTGTCCAACTTGTCTGGTTATAACTAGTGATGTCCCGAACTGTTTGCCGGGAACCGTTTGCTGGCGAACATAGCTTGTTCGTGGCGAACTCGGCGGCCGAACATATGCGATGGTCGGTCCGCCCCCTATTCGTCATCATTGAGTAAACTTTGACCCTGTACCTCACAGTCAGCAGACACATTCCAGCCAATCAGCAGCAGACCTTCCCTCCCAGACCCTCCCACCTACATGACGAATAGGGGGCGGACCGACTATCGCATATGTTCACCCGCCGCATTCGCCACGAACAAGCTATGTTCGCCAGCGAATGGTTCCTGGCGAACAGTTCGGGACATCACTAGTTATAACTACATGTCTGTTCGTCCACCCATTGTAAAGCGCTGCAGAATTTGATGGAGCTATATAAATACCATAATAATAATAATAGTTTTCTATACATTTGTTCCCTAACAGGTAGCCACAAGATACCAGAAGCAGTAGGCCCATAGATAGGCTACTACGAGGGCATCCAGGCTCAGTGGACAGGTTAGGCCTATAATCTGAGAAGGAAGATGGCTCAAGAAGTGGCTGGTTTTGTGATGGTCTGCATCTAAGAGTTAAAGAGTACTGAAAAACAGTAATGCCAGGTTGAGACAATGAAAACATAGGCAAAAGGCAAAATAATGTGTTCTGTGTTACAAGACAATTGGAATGGCATATGTCACTAGCAGTCATTGTGCTATTGCCAGAACATTAAAGGAAAACTATAGTGCCAGGAAAACAAAGTTGTTTTCCTGACACTATAGCTCCCTATAGTGCCTTCCTCCCTTGGGTCCCTTTCAAGTTCAGCAATGGCTTTCCACCATAAAAAAGCATGTATAATGCTTTCCTATGGGATTTTAAATTACATTGGATATCCTCATGTATGTCCTTTGGTAGACAGCGACTAGAGATGGAGTTAACGCTTAAAAGTAAATATTGTTAATTAAATATTGTTAATTAAAAACTGTAATAATTACCTTTGCAAGGTTAGGGGAACTGGGGCTATGCACCCAAACCACTTCAATGAGCTGAAGTGGTATGGGTGCCTATAGTGTCCCTTTAATTACATTATTATTAGAATTTATATAGTGTACGCATTATGCTCTCTGCTTTACAGTTACACATCAGGATTATTTAATAACAAGTAATTGACAGATACAAATAATCTTATACAGATATAAGAGGTATAAAAGGCCCTACAATGATTAGCAATAATTAAACTAACTTTGATTTGTTTTTGTTTAAGTTCTGCTTTTTCCAGATGGAAAATTAATTGTGCAATCCCATGGATTTAAAGAGCTAGAAGCAGCTTTTTCATCCTCACTCTGTCCTTATTTCAATTCACAGATTGATGAGCTGGATAAGTGGACAAGCCAAATAAATAACATGGAAGGAATCTGGATAGTAACAAGATAATTACTCTCCGGTTTCAGGACCATGCTGTTAGAAGCTGGTGGGAAAAAATACTAAATAAATCACACAAGGCAGAAACAGTGTTGATGTACTTTAGCGTATTCAAGGGTTTACACAAATAATTATGTGAGAGAAAACAGTTTATGGGTTTATCTCCGAAACTGCAAACTGTGATGATTTGAAAACCTATTCAGCAATTTTTAGATCAAAACAGCTGTAAAAAAAAAAAAATCTAGGTTAGATAAATCACTAAATTGGCTATCCTAACAAGATTGCATTTGGGTTCAATTTACTTTTAATATTTAATGGAATACTGTAATATATATACAAGTTAAAAAATAAAATGTTAAACTCACGTTTTATCTACCATCATATTGGTTTCCTTGTGACAGTTGCCCCACCTACTGTGAGATCATCATTAGGATAAACACTGGACAAATCCAATGCTTCTCCAAGCCCTACTGTGCATTCATCGTCACACTGCACTAATCAGATCCTTTTCACAGAGAAGCATTGTCCTAATGTTTCTCTATGTTATGGTTTAGCTTAGTTGATTTCATCTTCATGGGTGTGATTATGCTAAACATGAAGACAGTGGTGTATCCTGGTTTTGTGCAAAATTCAGGCACCCCCCTCCCCCCCCCATGCCACCCCCACCCAACCCTTCCCCCCGCGCCACCCCCACCCAACCCTTGCCCACACCCCGCATTTTAAATGCACACACACATTCACAAACAGATACGCATACACTAGCATACAGAAAAACACACACACACTAACAGACACACTCACACTCAGTAACAGACAAACACACTCACTAACAGACACACACTCACTCACTAGCAGACACAAACTAGCAGACACACACACTCACTAACATACACACACACACTCACAGGCAAACACACACACTCAGACACACACACTAACAGACACACACACTCACTAGCTCACGTTCTTGTGACAACACGTAAGCAATACTGTTTGTCTAAATGGCATTGCTATACATAGCCAGATTAAAAGGAAGGCATCTAGGCACCAAGAACGCTACATTAAGATGCCGTTGTTTAGGTGCTTACATTTTCTATTTAATGCACACAAATCTTCTGATTTGTAATTCAATTACAGGCTTCCTATGAAATTGCAGTCTCTTCAAACATGACATTCAAACAGGCATGCAGTTGTTGTGGTCATAGGGCCAGGAAGGTTGTGATTGCATATATCAATAAAATTATGATACAGTGAATTTAAAAAAACTGTAATTTTCTGACTTCTCTCCCAAGCCTCTTATCCAGCCATTCTCCAAATCTTGCTATCTACATCCTTAACCCCTTAAGGACACATGACGTGTGTGACACGTCATGATTCCCTTTTATTCCAGAAGTTTGGTCCTTAAGGGGTTAAACGGGTTTTGACATACCACAATATTGAAATCAATTTTCAATGGACAAAAATTTGAACACTGATAACGGTTTCTAATACATAGAACTTGCAAGGTATTGCCCACTGCACCTCAAAATATGTGTCCACAAACTAATTGTAAAATATCTCTATTAGAGAATCTCCTATGAAACTATTTTAACCAATATTTTTCTGATCAATACAATCCACGTTTTACTGAATTAAAGGAACATTTCATCTCAATTAAGCCATTTTCAGGGCTGGAGTCACCGGACACTTTCTTACCTTCAGTGGCTAAATGGTTTATTGTGGAAGTTGGTCTCCCAGGTGCCCTTCCTCTCTGCTGCATGTCTCCTCCTCCGAACACTCTACAGTCCAGAAAGGTTTGCCTTGGCAGCTGGTCATAGGCTAAGAGCATCAGCTGACACTCTCAGTCCACCTCTAGCTCCCAAAGCAAATCTTCCTCGACCATAAAGGAAACAGAGGAGGACGGAGGAGGACTGCGGAGGACTGCGGAGGACTTAGGAGGCAGTGGTAAATGGCCTTATGCCAGACTGGACTGCAACACAATTTTTATTTTAACCCCTTAAGGACAGACAACGGATATATTCATGATTCCCTTTTATTCCAGAAGTTGTGTCATTAATGGGTTAAGGATAAGCAGCCCTATAGCAGTGGGAGTGTTGAGTCATCATTAACACAAATGGACCCCAAGGAGGGCATGTCAGTTTTACAGTCAGGGCAGCCGTTTCCATAAAAGATGAGTAGCAGGGTAGCAGCTTCCATAAAAATATAACAGACTGTGCTCTAAACCCATTAACTTTATTTTTAAAGGTCCTTTTCAAATATTGAACGACCCACTGCAGAATTACAGAACTATTTATAACTGTTTATAACTAGCAATACTCAAATACAGCATCTCATGTTGTCCTAAAGCCATTGAGGAACAGATTGTAATGATGACAAGATGAATTATATGGCCCTTAAAAAGTTGCATGTAAAAACAGAAAAAGGATAATTTAACGCGCCATGTTGCATGATTGCCAATATTTGTTTGTAGTGTTTTACATATAAGGAATACATGTCCTCAAATTCAGTTTCTCCATAAAAAGGAATCTACTTTTGTGTCTGGGGTAACAGAATATTTAAGATGATTGTATCTGCAATTTTCTTTCACATAAAGGACATAAATCAGTGCGTAATCTGACATTAGTCCATACATATTATTTTAATAAGACTCCAAATTGTTATTTTATGACCTCAGTATGTTGGATGAATTAACCAATGCAATTGAAAAAAATATTGATCGCTTCCATTTGAAAGTTCTAACACAATTCTCATTTTTCACTAAAAAAAGAAGCCAAAATGATAATTGTATTGACATAGAGTCCGAATTTAAACTCTACAACTTATAACATCAATTTCTTTCAAACTGAAAAAAGACATTAAAACACAGTCCATGAAGAACGGCTAAATCTTTGCAAACATTTGCATTGCAAGTTCTGATTGAATTTACAGTAATCAGCATGCACACCATGTAGAGTTCTGGAAGCATACAATATATATATTACACTGGATATTTATTCTCAGAAGTATAAACCATTGCGTATTGCTTTAAATAACAAAATAAGACTTGCCTGAGAGATTGAAAAAAGGTTGAAGCAATATATATTCAAATATTCAATAAATATAATATGTTGCTTGTACAGAATCTGATTTCGAAATTTGAAAAAGAGAAAGATTTGTTCAACAATGATCAAAAAGCCAATACACTTGTGAGCAGTATTTTGTAATTTACTGTAATAATATATTTTAGGAAAGTGGAACAAAAATCATAATCAATATGGTTCACTATTTTTTTTCTCAAGTAATTTGCTCCTCAATCTTCGCTACAGACACAAATGAATGAAATCTGTATAAAACAATGTATTAGCTTGAACTGATACTGCAAGTTCCACTTTATATAGGGAATATATAGGGAATAAAGATAATAGGCTCTCTAACCATGTTGGTGTCTGTAAAAGCAATTAATAAATTAAATGTTTTGTTTTGTTTTTTATCTCATCATTCAAGTAACAATGCTTCAGTTTATAGCTTCGACAATTGTGAAATAAATTTGGTGATATCCAAGAAAAGGTATAGTGTAATATCAGTGCTGTTAGTATCCAATTATTATAATAAAAATAATATAATATTATTTAACAGTGCAACACATCTATATTTCTATATAATGTGCACCCATACAGGGAATAAAGGTGCAAAAACATGTCCACAAAAAATGTATTGAAAACTCAACAATAGAAAGAAAAATATATAATGCACCAAAGGCAGGAGAAATAGCTTTTCAACAACGTGTTCAATATTCATGTGTGCAAAAAACAAATATTATAAAAAACAAATATTTAGCATTTTAGTGTATAATCCGCTACAGCAATCACACTACAAGTGAAAATATATATTTATATTTGTGTTTTCTGCAAGGTGTCATATATTTATGTCTCTTCAATTTGTTAGTGTGTAGATATTGGCAATTACGTTTTCTTTGTGTTATGGTCAAATTTCCTAAAAAACAAAACAAAACACAATATAGCCACTCATGGTGTAATATGTATTGACTTTGTGAAATTATGTATGTTTTCAACGCATTTTATTTGTAATTTGTGTTATGCATATTTTATCATTAAATGCTACTTCATTATAAAGTTTTTAAGATCGTGTGATAAATCTACTAGCAGTTTTGAGGCAGACACCGACCCGAAAAGAGTGTTAAGAGTGCTGTATTTGAGCTTAAACCAACTGAGGCACCTACATTGGTGAGTGAGTTTAATATTAGGAGATATCATTTCATAATGTCAGTACATATTATACTATGAGTGACTATATTGTATTATGTCCATATTATATTGGAACCTCTATTTATATCTGGCTAATGTGTCCATTAATCCAAAATGTGATGGAATGAATACATTTTGTTTTATGCACTTCTATCAGTCCTAATCCCTGGATCAGCTACGATGTGCAATGCTCAATAGCCCAGATCTAATTCATAATTTATCTGTACAGTCGACAAGTCCTAAAGTTTTGTGAACTCTTTTTCAAAGAATATGTGTTTCTGAAACGTGATGCGTTGCTAAAGCATGGGAGGGTCCAGCCCCTTTAATTAATAAAGTATAAGAGGGGGTATTGAACATCTACCCTATGGAAAATATAACAATTGTACAGCATGATAATACTGTAGCTTGTAGAAAAGTCTGGGGGGGGAAGGCTGCTAAAATTGCCAGACATCCATTTGAGCTATTTTCTATAAATGAACCAGTATTGTAAATATTCTTTGTGCAATCAAAAATTGATTGTGAGCTCATTTGGGCCTACTGCTCCTGTATATAATACATATTTTGATACAATTACATGTTGTCTTGTTTCCTATTGTACAGCACTGCAGAATATGTTGGCGCTATATGAATAATTGTAATTTGTAAAATATTCAATGAGACATCACACTGTGATCCCAGGGAATGATACAAGTCCTGCTGCCATTAATTGTTTTATTCCTCTTGCTGATATATCGGGTAAGGTGTTGGGGAAAGTGGTTGTGGTGTCTCACTTTCTCACTCAGCATTGTACTCTCATTAAAGAGAATGCATACAAAACTCTCAAGGTGGTATTTAGAACCTCATAGAATGCAACTAGTGTCAGCCATTAACCAGGATATGCAGCTGGAATGTGAGATGCCAAACAACAGACAGTCCCTGACACCCAGGCACATAAGAACAAAACTTCAATTTAAAAAAAAAAAAAATAGTGTAATGTAAAAGATAAATGTGTGTTGGGGGGAATAATGACATCTCAATCTCATTATTTATTAGACATTATTTTCCCATGATATTCACTTCATCATTACATATCCTAAAAATGTCATTATAAATATAATTATACATACATATTGTATGCATAGTGTTTACTTTTTGCTGGTTGCGTACCTTACAAATATACCTTTTATATAAGTTACACTGACGTCAGTTTCTTTCTTGAGTTAACATAAAAAAAAAAAAATCACTTTCAAATGTTCTGTTATATTTTTTATCACTTTATAAAGCTATTTCCCAAACTATGAGCATACTGGCTCCGAAATTGGATAGCGGAGAATTATTACAAATTCATAACAAAGTATCTCAGGGGTGTCTTTAAAAGCAAGTAATGCAAAATCCAGAGACAATTAGACCTTCCTAATTTCCAAGTCTATTTCCCTTACTTACTGTTTCCATTCCGTTTAAGCGTTGTGTGCTATAATGTTATCTCTGGCTATTATTAGTCGGGCATGCGGGGCGTTTTACTTAATTATGTTGTTAAATGGTCACTTTTATGGAGTATACATAAGCTGTTGGCTTCTCGTATCTGCAATATCGTGGACGGTCAGCGAGGCGTCAGTTACAAAAATACACATCGATTCAACTGGGGGACTGCTTTTTCTCAACTCTCATGTAATGCATTCCTTCTGTTTAGACTCATTTTCCAGCCTCACATTCCTCGTGAACAAGAGTTATAAAAGAAGTCTGATGCTGCCCAATTATTTCTACTTTCAAAGCCATTAATCAAGATTGACCGAGAGAATGGAGACAGCCAAGTAAAATTTCATATGTGGCTCGAGCGAGATTAAAATAAAACCAGATGGGGATGCACTGAGACACTAAGCATTTTTGGACTTTTGTAATAAATGTATTTTACAAATCACAGTGCTCCTATTTTCTTACAGTAAATCAAACCAGGTCATGGTGTACAAGTGGTCTCATTGCAAGAATGTCAAACATAGAACAAGCCTCCTCTTGCACAATAGAGCCAACACTGTGGTCTGACAGTCTATAAAATGCTACCTGGATTTATATCAGCTGTAAAGCAACTTTGTGATATTTTTTTTTCTTTTCAGAGTTACTCGGACGTGTTTTTATTTTTTAGGGAACGTAAAATCTTGAAGTCTGTTTGATTTTTTTAAAGTGATTATTTAAAATATTATTTTTACTATCCCTCTGTAGATACTGATTCAAAAGTCATGACTCTAATTAGTATGGAAGTGACAAATGGTTACACTGTACGTGTGTGATATTGTTGCAGGTTATGACGGTTGTTAATATAATAGTTATACTCCATTCTAAACTAGACTGGGAATGAGAAGCCGCCTGGGAAATCACTATAAAATCAGCAACAAGCCTGCGTTGTGTGAATATAATTATGGATCACAAAAGCCTTTGAATGACCATATAGACTAATGATACACACGGTTCTATATGAATGCACAGACTAATTATTTAAGATACTTTGTATGAATATAAAGACTGATCACATGACATGCTCTGTGTAAATATCACAATTGCATTGCATTGTGGGTATGACAACAAAAATATAAAGTCCAAGGTTTATGTCTATGTAGAGCCAAGCCATTTGGTCTATTAAAATTCAAAGGTAGGATACACAGACTGGCATGTGTAGAGCTTGTATGTCCATCGTCCATTGTCAATGAGCAGCAAGTCCGATAAGTGAATGTTGCACAGCCATGCTGGAGTATTGGAAATGATTCTGTGAATTTATCAATTGCCTGGGTCATGGAATTTTGGCTAAACTGGCAAAGATGAATTTTTCATCTACCTCACTATTCACACTCTTTAACAATCCCACTCTTCACATCCTCTTGCATTTATCTACCTTCCTGTAGCGTGACTGTGCTGCGAGCAATCAGTGTGGCTCTTCCTGCTCAACTTTTTAACTCCACATGATTGGGGTCTTGCAATGAGAGGAGGGGGCTGTGACATGATGTAATGTCAAATACCCAAATCTTTCTCACAATGCTGCGACCGGTTTCTATGGGTGATAAGCCTGAACAAAAGAGAAAGGTGCAGCATTGAGTGTTAGTAGCATGGCCACGCTTTAGAAAGGCATATGGGTGGCCAGAGGGGCCAGGAGTAGGTAGTAGGCTCATACACATCCTGCTAGTGCCAGTTCACACTCTGCCCACAAAGAAGACTCAAAGGGCCTCACGTTATTACAGCCCAACAAGAATTATGTCAGTTTGCTGATGGGTTAGTCTGACAATGAGGACAGCTTGGGGATTTTGGACCTCCCTACTACTGGTGAGGTGGTCTGACCAGGGTTTTTGTTACCACAAAACCTTAGTGCCTTGGTTTCGGGTTGGTAACTGAATACTACAAGTAATATATGTGTTGCAATATGTCATACCACTGCATCTTATACTATTGAAGTAAACAAGGCAGCAGACAATACACACACCTCTTGCCCATGCTGCTTGACATCTGGAAATATTGTCCCAGAGGAGATAAGGGATTTTCTGCTATTTTGTGTTATGGGCCATTTAAAGGAGAATTTGAGAATATAAAGAGGCATTTGGGGATGCAAATGGTCAGTTTGGCGAAATAAAGGGGAGGGTTGGGCATTAATAGAAGATTTGTTGAACTAAAGGAAGATTTGGCCATGTAAATGGGGCACATTTGGGATTGCAAATGTAGGGTTTGGGCGATGTAAAGAGGACTGTACTATATGGAATTTGTGGTACTATTATTTTTTCAAAAGCAAATATTTTATGCTCAAAAATAAGATAAAAAACTAGAAATAACCTGCACACATCAGTTATATAGAAATGCATTTAAATTAGGGGTTATTGGGGAAATAACATTGTGAATTATGTGAAGCAAAAAAAGATTAAAAGTAATTCCAGGTAAAGTAGCAATTATTCTGTCTGCAATAGGATTTAAAAATCGATTGCTTCATTATACAGAGAGCTCGGCCATTTCCTTCTCATCATAGCTTTAGGGTATAAGAGCATAATTTGGAAATCTAAATCAAACGAAATTTAGCTGTCAAAATCTAAAATTATATAAAAGAAAAGTGCACATTATAATCTGCATTTTGTTCAGCATATAAGTGCTAAACTGAAGTGATATACACATGCATCTACACATCTATATGTATGCACATTTGCAAAATACACATATTTACACTCAAAAGATATACACACAAATTCAAAAATAAGTTCAGATGCACAAAACACGGGGACACATACAGGGCTGGACTTAGACCTTTAGGTGCCCTGTGCGAAAAACCTTCACAGCACCTCTCCCTGTTCATACCCCCTCACCCATGTTGTGTGTGTGTGTGTGTGTGTGTATAGAGGTGTAGTGTTTGTGTACGGGAGAATGCACATATTTCCTATCTATAGCTATACGGGCACACTAAATAATATGTGTAGATGCACAAAACACTGGGATGCACATATACAGACACACACATACACGTTCTCATGTATGATGTATGATGAAGACTCAAATTATTTCAAAAACATAAACAAATGTAGACTTGTGGATCTCACATTAGGAAATAATGATGTTACATGCCATCTATGAATAGAAATACATATTAATAATTAAGAAATTTAGCTAGTACTCCAACTGCCTGGATATGTTGTATCTACATGTTCATACCCTGGAATGGGGCATCAAAATTGCCCAAGATTTCCACTTTTTCAGCGGTTAGAGAATTTAGTGAACTTTTAACACTGTATACTATTTCATTTGTAAGCAATTATTGACTACTGTAGAAAACCTAATAATTTACGATAGAGACACACATTTGGCCTAAAAAAGAAAGTAAATATGGATTTAAGTTTTCCAGCTCAGTGGATAGTTGAAGCAGAGCAACTGGCATTACCCAAGACATCACAAACATATTTTAAGAAGTTAAGTGCAAAACCACTCTCCACTTAGTTGGTATCTAAGGTATTTGACTTTTAGAAAATATGGTGTAAAGCAGTTTTACTTTGTTGTACATTTGGTTTTCGCAGCATATACTATAGTATACATCTTTGTACGTATGCAACATTGACTTGAAAATAAGTCATCATTAATATTAATTTTATTGATCTGTCTTATTCTAGAATGCAACTTTTGCTTTTATTTGATCCCAAATTCCCCATACACCAGACAATCGTGTCTTCTCAGGTCAAGTAATATAAATGTGCATTGAGTAAACAGATGTGCAGAACATTTGGAATTTGCATTGTCTTGAAAATTAATCTGTGCACACATGACTCATTTAAAATGCTAACTGACAAGTATTCATCACTGTCTAATATAAATTATTATTATATAAGATATAGTTATATATGGTGTCATATTTACAATATAATGTCACAGCCATCTTAAAGGGACACTATAGTGTTGGTAGGAATACAGCCTTGTATTCCTAATACCCTAGTTTTTCCTTAAGCAGTCATCATTCTTATTAATAGTCTATAAATCCTTTTTCTCATTGAGTTGATAATATATTATTCTGATTATCCTGACATTCCTGATGTTTTATCATAGAACACTGACGTCCTTGTAATAGTATAGTTATTTATAGTTGCAACAGTTTTCATCATTGACATTGATATAGTGACTCGTAGGTAACGGGAATGAATAACAAGAAATATTATGCTTTGACTGTGTTTGAATACACTTGAAGAGAGAAAACAGTATGTCCTCAACATGTATGTTAATTAGACTTGTGTATTTAGTTTCAAATAAATCACGATTCGGCCAAATTTTGGGAGAAAAAATGATGGAGCAGTAAACTCATTTATATTTATATATTTATGTATGATATATTAGTGGAGAGTGTGTGGATGACTGTAAGATGGCCACGTGATTTTTGTCTCACCTCTCTAGAGGCATCAAAATGGAAAAAAACACTAATCTCAATGACAGGAGCTAAGCAGAAGAGGGCACACTAAATACTTAGTTAGAACAATAATGCAGGAACTCAGGAGAATTCTCCCAACTCACTGCAGACATAACACGGGCGGTGCAAGATTTGGGTGAGAACCTGGAATCCAAGATTGGGGGAGGTGGCAGTCGCACACAACACAATGATGAACAAGTGCGAGGAACTTCAGAGGCTAGAGCAAAAATTGGATGAAGTGAAGGACAGGTCCAGGCGCAATAATGTTCAGATCAATGTTATACAAGAGGCGGTAGCTCACATAGATCTAGAATAATTTTTGAAGACGTTTGTGTTGTTTTTGCTGCCAGACCTAACCACAGACTGATTTCCAATAGACTACAATCACAGACTACGTAAGGGGAAGATGGCTCAACAAAGAAGATCAAAGATACTATCACACAAATACATTTCTTCACCCTTAAAACTCAACAACTGCAAGCCATGTGGCTGCCAGACAAATTAATTTAGCTGTACCTTGAATTTCCATTGTAAACAATGCAATGTAGACCATAACTAGAGTTGAGCGGACACCTGGATGTTCGGGTTCGCTGGGTTCGGCCGAACTTCGGCAAAAAGATCGAGTTCGCTGGGTTCGGACGAACTTCGGCAAAAAGTTTGAGTTCGGACTCGAACTTGACCCGAACTTGACCCTGAATCCGAACCCCATTGAAGTCAATGGGGATCCGATCTTTTGGGCACTAAAATGGCTCTAAAAAAGTCCTGGAAAGGGCTAGAGGGCTGCAAAAGGAAGTAAAATGTATTGCCTGAGTACTAATATACTTACCCAGTGGAAGAAGAAGGATGTTACACTGTAAATAAAAAGTATACAAACATAGCCAGGATTCAGCTGTAAGCATTTGCAACACTTACAACAATCAAGTCGCACACATTCATATAAAATGTAAGTTACTTAGCTTGTCAATGTAATGACAGGAATGAATAAGTAGATAACATCCTAATTCCCACGGTATTAGAGAGCTATCTACTAAAAGGCTGAAAGACCTAAATTGGTCTTTCAGACACATTTACTAATACTTAGTAGAGATTACTTAGTATTAGTAAATTCTGCCCCTACTTGAGTCAAACTACACAGCGTGGGAAAATTCCAAAGAACTTTCACATGCTGTGTAAAATGACAAAGAGCACTCTGATTGGCTTAAACTAACCAATCAGATTGTCCGGGTCCGGGGTCCGGGGTCAAAAAACGTAATGTTCGGTACGAACCCGAACTTTACAGTTCGGGTTCGCTCATCTCTCACCATAACTAATGCTAGTGACACTTTGACAAAACCACATTCTTTATCGATGGGGACTCCCCACCTGCCTTATCATTTCAAGAAACCAAGATTGTCAACAACCCAGAAGGGTGGAAATAGGCTTTTGGCCAACAATGACATCTTGTGTTCAAGCAAATTAGTGATGCAAACACCTCACACCAAGGCTCATGCCGTAACGGGAGACAGTACTGTCCAGTTCCATATTACCAAGGAAGCAGACAGCTTGATTGGAATTTCCTTAACAGGGAAGTACTGTTGGGCAGCTAACCACCCATGAGCTCCTGAATCAGACAGGTGAAAAGTAGAATATCTGAAAGCTTGCTGTATATATTTATCTTGTCTGTGTTCAAGTATGCCTATGTGGCAAGCAGAGATATCTGTTAGATGAAGGCCTTTGGTTGCAAATACCTTAGTTGCCTAGTTTAGCCCTGCGTTCATCTTAGCAGAAACATTTTACCTCTTTTTGTTTTCTTATGACATGATTGCTTGATAGAGGTTTATAATCTGAACTCCATTTATACAATATGACAGACATAGCATACCTGAGCAGCATGCAACCACAAAAAACTTATTAGAGACTACTTAAGTCATTGCAATGTTTATATTTCAGGATTCTGATGTTTATACTTTTTTAACCCCCATTGCCTCATATGCATTGGTGGATATGGAAGACTCTTGTCTATATCTGGATAGATTATCCCACCATGTCTCTCCAGTTAAGACAAAGGAAGATCAATAAAGCACAGAAAAAAGTAAGAGACTGGGATTAGGGCACAAACCTCCTACGTCCCGTCTCTTAACTTGAGAGGTCACCTGGACTGGGTAATGGGGGTAACCCAAAAATATGCAGTAACTGAAAAGTTAACTGACCAATAGGATAAGATCCCAGTCCAATCTGAACAAGGTCTTAAGGAATAATAAAATCATTATTAATATATCTTTAAAATACTGAAGGGAGACATACAAAATAACGATAAAACAATGAATTTACCCCTAGAAAAAAGGAAGAAAAAGGGGGAGGATACTATATCTATATACCTCCAGCTATGTTTGTACAAAATGTATCTGGTAAAACAGCTCTTTATTAATTAAAACTGTTAGAAAATAAATGGACACAGATTGCAAATAGGGCTGAAGAACGAAAATAGTTGCCAAATATATAACCCTAAGTCCTCATCCATGTCTATTAGATGCAGAGTACAGCTGTTTTAGTATGACTTAACAAAGCCTTAATTATTGCTTAAATCGAATGACAAAACAAAATCGAAAGGTAAAACGAAAGTTCACTAAACAGTGAACTGTATGGTCATAGAGCAACTATTAACGAAAGGAAACGATAGGGACCAAAAGCAAACACAAAGTAGGATATATAAGGGCAATGCAGATATTGCCTATATCCTGAAGATATTATAAAGTGAAGTTGCCAAGAAATGTACTTCTGCACTTCAATAATCACTCATAGCAATTAAAGTACCATGAATAATGCAGGAACATTACCCCTCAAACAGCCAAAAAATACGCTAAGGGGCAGGAGTGCAACTAATCATGCAGAGCAATACAGTCTCATAGATATTAAATCCGTCACCACTGATCCCTACGTCTCCTAAAAAACACCTTTGCAGGTGTTCTATATTAATGCCTCATCTCAGTTGAATACCCTTACTATAGTCTACCACAACATGAAATACATAACAAAAAGATAAAATAAGTGTAAAAGAAATTAGTGCATAGTGCTAATGTGCTGCATATCAATGAAGTGAGAAACCCGACGCACGTTTCGGTGTGAAATGACGCCGTCCTCAGGGGCTAACGTAAGTGCGTCTCCCTGTCATGTCTAATAAGTACTGATTCCATAATTAACCACCTGTAGATTAGCCTATCACTGGGCTTTGTTTATGCGTTGACCAGCCAATAAAAGAAGAGAGGGGGCGCAGTTTGGTGAATGTCCATCCACTCACACAAGAAGTCAACAGCTGGGGCTCTTAAACTGAACGGGGGACCTATTTCCCCCTGGCACCCACCCATGAGTGGTGGGTGGGGGCCCTTAATGGGGGGAAACCTATTGCCCTCCCCCCAGCCCCCACCCATGAATGGCAGGTGGGGGCCCTAAATAAAAAAGGGGAGACCCATTGTTCTCCACCCTGGCCCCCCAGGTGGGAGGGCCTAAAAAACAATAATGGGAGGGCCAATTGTCCTCCTCCTGCCCCCACCCCTGAGTGGCTGACAGGGGCCCTAATTAACAACAAGGGTGGGACCTATTGTTGCCCCCTGGTCCCCACCCCCGAGCAGTGGGTGGGGGCCCTAAATAAAAATTGGGGGGGACCTAATGTCCTCCCCCCTGGCCCCCACCCCTGAGCGGCGGGTGGGGGCCCTAAATAACAATAGGGGGGTGAACCTATTTATAACGGCTACCCAGGTAGTGAGAGGGTATCAGCCGTTGGAGACGTCCTTTTTCCAGGCAAGTTGCTGTATAGTAATGAAGTTGGTTATTCCCATCCACAAGATCCAAGAGGAGAGTCAGGTTCAGCTGTTAAAAAGCAAAGTAATAATGCAGTAAAAATCCCCTTCGGAGAACGAGACGAGGCTACGTTTTGAAGGGTCAAGAAGAACTAAATTTTAATGACAGGGATTCTCCTTTTATGCGATTCTGCCCATAAAAGGGAGACACCTACATAATTAGGACAGTAACCAATTACAAACATGTTAAATCCCACACATTTCCTCCCCTCAGATAAACAGTTAACATAATTATCACACACACATTTTTACCCGAGTTTTGGATGTACCCCAAATACTTGGGGTACATTCATAAATCCAGTATCCCCAGATAGCCCCAATCTGGGGGAACAACATATTTAAAAATCATCCCATTCGGTTAAGGGGTTCGGGAGTTATGGGACTTTAAAGTTTTGACCGACCGCACAGGCACACTAGCCGAAAATAGTTCCATAAGTTTTGGCCTTGCGGTCGGTCCTCGTTCGTGTAGTGAAAAGGCACGAAAATCCTGCCATCCATGAGTTTCCTGATGGTCGCTAAAATCCCTGTATGTGGTATAGTCTCTCTAGCGAACGTCAGCACGGTCGGTAGTTCCAGCATGAATTTACGGTGTTATGGAGGTATCAGCGGTGTTTGCCTACTCGAGTGTCCAATTTTGGTTCCAGACACTCGACAGCAAATCACCACTGTTCGTGAACTAAGATGGCCACAAACACGTGTAAAAGTCCCAAAATGGCGGCCACCTAGTAACTGGAACAAAGAGTTTGCGCGTTTCATACGGATGGTACGTGCCAACCTGGGAGGTAAAATACCACATAATTGAATAGCAGGGTGGTCTGGTGTTCGGTAGTTTGTGTTTGTGAATCTCTACTGTACGGATTGCATAAAATAGACGAAAGTGGTTAAATGTCCCGAACTGTGTTAAAAGTAATCCACATGAACCAGGTAAGCACATTCCATTGTGGTTATAGTCTCTGTTAATGTGCATGTACCTGGTTAGTGGTTAAAGGGCCGGTTTAGCAATAATGTTCCCAGGCAAAGGTAAGGTTCTGTTACACTATTGTCCTCCCCCCAGCCCCCACCTATGAGCGATGGGTGGGAGCCCTAAATGAAAATGTTAACCCCCCCAGGTGACAAGCCCCTAGACACCCCTCGAACCCCAAAAAATTAATAAACCCCTACCTACCCCGCTAAAAATAGTAAGGGGGGAACAATAAAACTAAATCCCTGTAAATAAAAAATAACTTGCCATTTGATGTCTTAATTTTTCTAAAATCATCTTTTTTCAGCCCCAAAATGGCCAAATAAAAGTCCATAATACCTGTCGGACTTTGAAAATAAAATCTAAAATCCCAATGCAAAAAAAAACAACCTGATAAAAAACAGCCAAATGCTAAACAATAATCCATCGTCACCCATGGATGGCATTGCGCACCCATGGAGGGCACCATGCACCCATGGAGGGCACTGCTTATAAAGCCTTCCCAACGCCCTGCAATTAGGCTCAGAGAGCTGTGATTGGCTGGTTTAAGCCAACCAGAGTGCTCTGGCAGGTAAAGGAAGAGACTGACAAGCTTGAAATCCAACCAATCAAAGTGCTTGGTGTCATTTTACTTTGGAATTTCCCCATGCAGTGTAATTTGACTCATAACTCTCTGATTGGTTGTTTGATAGCAACCAATCAGAGTGTTGTTATGAGTCAAAATACTTACCTGTCAGTCTCTTCATTTACCTGTCTAAGCACTCTGATTGGTTGGCTTAAACCAAACGATCAGAGCACTCTGAGCCTAATTGCAGGGCGTTGAGAAGGCTTTATAAGCTTTTCCCCGCCCTGCGGAGCTCAGTCTGCATGGTGCCCTCCATGGGTAAAGATTGATTCTTTTTTAGTGTCTGTTTTTTTTTTTCTTCATCTGTTTTTTTGGGGGCGCTCTGGTTTTTTACATTTAGGGCCCCCACCACCACTCAGGGGCAAAATTTACTAATACTAAGTAATCTTTACTTAGTATTAGTAAATTTGGCTGAAATACCAATTTAGGTCTTTCAGCCTTTTGGTAGATAGCTCCCTAATACCGTGGAAATTAGGGAGTAATCTACTAAGCGGCTGCAAGTTGCAACCGCGTCACGAATAGGATCAGAGTTTCCTTCATACTAATGAAATTCTGATCCAAACCAAGTCTCAGATTGCATCCTAACACGAATGGAGAAACTGTACTCGTTCACGGATCAAAGGTGAGAATTGTGGGAAAATTGCTCTGACCACCGGAAATGAAGCACACTTTGCTCCTCCGCTGGTCATAGCTGGTCAGGCGTAGGAAACCTCCATAGTGCCTACTTTGTCTTATGTCTTAAAGAAAACTAGAGCAGACAGGAAGAAATGAAGAACAGACCCTGACAGAGGGAGAGAAGATGAATCAATTAAAGAAAGGTAGGTTCGGCATGACAGTGCCGCTTTAACTGGCAAATCAGGAGTGTCCCACAGGGATACTACAAATACCTCCAAATTGGACACTATTTATACATGGTAAGATGAGTAAGAGGGTAAAGATGGCAGGAGATGTCTCAAAGTTAGAGGGGGCAGTTGTGCACTTCCCAACAGGGAGGGGCCTCATATCCACCTATTACAACACGTTTTTAGAAATGACATATTCGAATCCCCCACCATTTAAGAAAAGTTGGGGAAAGTGGAAATATATTCTTTACAACTCAATACCCCAAACTAAATGCATGAACCTCCATGAACTATTAAAAATAATATCTGTCAATGTATAGGCTGGCTTGTATATGTAGGGGAGCATTGACACTGTGTTGGAGAAACTGTGGGAATAATGTGCTGGAGAAAATGTGCAGGACAATGCTCTACAAGGGAGAGTTGACCAGCTATATCTCCAATCTGGAACAAGGTTTTCCACATGCCTACTGGGGTAATTGGAGCATGGTTGGAATTTACACCTGAGGTGACCCTAATGGGACTGTACCAATGAGTGTACATAGAGACAAGACCAAATTCATCTCCATAATTTGTTTTGCCCTGAAAACCCTAATTGCCAGGGGATGGAAATGACCTAACAACCTTGATTTTTCTCATTACCTTTCTAATACAAGTGATAAAGTAGATGATAACAATGGCAATTTTAGCAGCAGATACCTTAATATCTACAACTAATACACTAAAATATGGCAATCGTATGAAACCGCTTTTCAGGATAATGGTTCACTCACTTAGAACCCGGAAGGTAACAGACAAGCAAATATAAGGTTAGTGCTGCAAAATTAACAACAGGAACCTCTGATCCCTCTCCCCCTTTCAGGTCCGGGTTCTAGGTGAAACATAATTTTCTGTTAAAGGATGTGAATGCAGATTTATCAACTGTGTTTCTTCTTCTGTTTTTCTTCCTTTTGTTTGTTGTTCTATTAATGTATATTGTATGACTCATTTTACTTTGTATAATCATTTTTTTTTACATTCTTTATTTTTGTTGTGCAATGATTGACAAACAAGCATGTAGATTAATATAAGTAAATCAAGAGAGGTTGCAGTGTCAGTACAGGATATATCAAGAGTATTGCATATTTTATAAAAAGGAAAACATAATTAACACATATCAGTCAGGGCAGAAATAATAGAAGAGATGAGATGTTCAGCTAGACAAACTGGCTATACAGTATAGAACGCATGAGAAATAAACCACCAAGTATTGTAAATACTGAGCTCGGGTAGTTAACCTTGACATGTGTATTGAGTGAAAAGGCACAAGATAGGCAGCATAAACCATGCTGCAGGTATTAGCTTGGTAGACACAAAAACATTGGTAATACATCCATACTATAAATAGATATATAGATATAGATAGATATGTGCTGCTTGTCTTCTTTTCCCATCAATTGTCTACTTCTTCTTACTTGATCTGTGAACCAAATGGCATATATAAATATATATATATATATATATATATATATATATATATATATATATATATATATATATATATATATATATATATATATATATATGTATATATATATATATATATATATATATATAAAATACAAAATTGCTTGCACTCCTGGAACAGATAAATAATGTGCCCGGTGCTGGTCAGGCAAATAGCATAGAAAAACAGAGAACGATTTTACCATCCTGATGAAAGCCCAAATATGGGGCTGAAACGTTGATTTGATTTATTTTGAACATTAAAAGTTACGTTTTAGTGATATTTACAAGTCCCTGAGTGCGGTCATTCTCTGTTTATATATATATATATATATATATATATATATATATATAGCAGTACACTGATATACACATTTGCATGCCATTCTGGTTTATATAATAAAATGCATCTAAACATTCAGTGTCTCCTCCCTCTGCATGCAGACACTGAACTTTCCTCATAAAGATTCATTGATTCAATTCATCTCTATGATGAGATGCTGATTGGCCAGGGCTGTGTTTGAATCATGCTGGCTCTGCCCCTAATCTGCCTCCCTGTCTGTCTCAGCCAATCCTATGGGGAAGCATTGTGATTGGATCAGGCTACCACTTCTGATGATGTCAGCAGACTGCTTGTTTTTTTTTTTTTTTTGAGGCAAACAGCATGCAGACATACAGCTTCTGGCTTGAATTACACCATTGAATAAAATGTTGAAGTTCACTTATCAGTTGTGTTATCTATTTAATCGTGTGATGCTTAATTGTACCAGTGTTTTTGCTACAGAGAGCATGTTCTTGGTTTGTAGCCTGTTATCAGACTTCACATTGCAGTACACTAATCCGGTCCTGTAACGTACAACAATCTTATTTTTTTATTTATTTTTTTAACAAAGTAGGATATGTAGGGCTTACTCTTTGTTTTTGTAAATATTACACAGTATTAAACCATTGCTGTAGCCCGGTCTACCTTAACATAGATATTTTTTTTCATCCCCAACTCATGAAGTTCTAAATCTGACAATGACTGTTATCTTATTTGTAATTGCAAAATGAAAGACTTCACTAGAAATTAGTAATAATTAGATTACCAAATTGTATTAATACTGTTAGATCCGTATTTTTATTTAATTAAAAAAATGTAAAAAATTATAGTAATATGCAACTTATTATGTAATGAATACTTTTGTCTATATAGTGATAATCAACAATGAAAAATAGAAATATATGTATCGAAAGTACATATAACCCCTCCACATCTTACGCAAAATCTGTTTTCCATCAAAGAAGCAAAACAATATCCGGATACAGTCTGGCAACAACATATTTAGGATATGCAAAGTTAAAGCATTTGTTGGCTTGGTTGTGCTCTGATAAAACCCAGCTCAAGTCTGGTTTTCTACTTCTTCATCTCTGATAGGGAAGTCGAGATTACAAGTGTGTGTACAGTGCAGTTAAAGAACCCTCTCACTGTGTTGTTGACATACATAAAACATGTCAACTGTGTATACGTATTATAATTTTAAAGGGAAAGATGGTTAGAAAATCAATGTGAGGTTCCAATTGAGTATAAAATTATGACATTTCTTACACCATGTTATATATAATTTAACCACATATTTTTCATTTTTTCTTGTGTTACATTGTGATAGATTGTATCTGTACCATAACACTTGATAGCCTTTTCTATACAAGTCTGTTTTTATTGCCTGATCATTTTTAAACTCAATAAGGCATGTAAAATGTGTTATTAGCTGGAGATGTCTGTCTATCTATCTGTCTGTCTGGGTACTGGCATTCCCATAAAAAAAGAGATGTATTAAAAGAAAATGTTATGCATTATGGAAATGGACTTTCCATTTATTTCCTTTAATATAATAATATAAATACATTTATATTAAATTGGACACTGAGACATGTTCAGATACACATGTTAACATGTTGAGACATGTCTATTATGTTTGTTACTAATAGTGTACTTCAATTAAAGCATGCATTGTGAGAATAGGCAGGGGATTATATATTTTACATGTACCGGTAAATCTTCTTGGATTTTAGTCTAGTACATTCGGTTTTGGACGAATCACAATTCATCCAAAGTTTGGGTGGGTGGGCATATGGCAGGTAATACACCTCTCTGATGCTAATATGGGGGTCATATTGACCCACCATAGGCTTTTTAATTGTTACAGGGTTGATGTTCCAGGACGGATAAGACAAATGGCAAATAATTTAGGTAAAGTAGAAAAATGGTCAGAGTTGTGGCAACTGACATTTAATGTGGATAAGTGCAAGATAATGCATCTTGGACATAAAAACCCAAGGGCAGAGTACAGAATATTTGATAGAGTCCTAACCTCAACATCTGAGGAAAGGGATTTAGGGGTGATTATATCGGATGACCTAAAGGTAGGCAGACAATGTAATAGATCAGCGGGAAATGCTAGCAGACTGCTTGGTTGTATAGGGAGAGGTATTAGCAGAAGAAAGAGAGAAGTGCTCATGCCATTGTACAGAACACTGGTGAGACCTCACTTGGAGTATTGTACGCAGTACTGGAGACCGTATCTCAGGAAGGATATTGATACTTTAGAGAGAGTTCAGAGAAGTGCTACTAAACTAGTTCATGGATTGCAGGATAAAACTTACAAGGAAAGGTTAAAGGAAGTTAACATGTACAGCTTGGAGGAAAGACGAGACGGGGGGATATGATAGAAACATTTAAATACATAAAGGAAATCACCACAGTAAAGGAGACTATATATAAAAGAAAAAAAAACTACCACAACAAGAGGACATTAAATTGGAGGGGAAAAGGTTTAAAAATAATATCCGGAAGTATTACTTTACTGAGAAGGTAGTGGGTTCATGTAATAGCCTTTCAGCTGAAGTGGTAAAGGTTAACACAGTAAAGGAGTTTAATGGGATGCGTGGGATATGTAGAAGGCTATCCTAACTTTAAGATAAGGCCAGGGACTAATGAAAGTATTTAGAAAATTGGGCAGACTAGATGGACCGATTGGTTCTTATCTACCATCACATTCTACGTTTCTATGTTTCTATGTTATTTGTTACATTTTCTGTTCATCCATATAGTTTTGCATGAAAGAAGTTCATCGAAACCGAAACACCACATAGATAAAATCTGGCTTGTCTTGAACTAATTTATTTGCAATGCACAAGTCTAATGGATATAATCTAAACTTAAAAGGACACTATAGTCATGGAAACAACTACAGCTTAATGTATTGGTTCTCGTGAGTATAGTCATTCCCTTAAAGCTTTTTGCAGTAAACACTGTATTTTCAGAGAAAATTGAGTGTTTACATTACAGCCCATGGTTACCTCCACTGGCCACTCCTCAGATGGCTGCTAGAGATGCTTCCTGGGGAAGTGCTGCACACTGTGCAGCACTGCCATTCAGTTTATCCACCCACTGCATGCAGACACTGACATTTCCTCATAGAGATGCATTGATTCAGTGTATCTCTATGAGGAGATGTAGATTAGCCAGGGCTGTGTTTGACTTGTGCTGGCTCTGTCCTTGATCTGCCTTCTTGACAGTCTCAGGCAATCCTATGGGGAAGCATTGGGATTGGCTTTTGTTCAACACTTCTGATGATATCAGCCAAGCAGGCAGTTCAGGGGAAAGCCAGCAGCTGCAGACTGGAATACAAGATTTTACTATATCTAGGGGGGCAAGGTGGACCTGGGGGTTAGATGGTGCTTTTCACACTATAGGGTCAGGAATACATGATTGTGTTCCTGACCCTATAGTGTTCCTTTAACCCCTTAAGGACCAAACTTCTGGAATAAAAGGGAATCATGACATGTCACACATGTCATGTGTCCTTAAGGGGTTAAAATGAAACTGTCCATTGGGATATTTTTACGCGCTTTTACATTTCCAGTTTGCATTGGAATTTAATTGACATTATCTTTTCAAATAGTTTTTATTCATATATTTTTCAATAACAATACAGAAGAGAAAATAATTATAACCAAACAAATGGGGGAATACAATGAATAACTATCATCCAATAATATATTTTAAGTGTATATTACAGCAGAACTAAAACAGCAATATATAACAGTGGCAAAATTAAAATGTCATCTGTGTCTGAAAAGGTTGGAATATTTATTAAAAAATACCATCAAAATAATGATATTTTACCATCCAGTGCAGGTCTAATGAAAAACTTATAGGCCATAATGGCCCCTGACACCCTCTTCCCAGAGTGTCCAATCATGTTTCAGTAAGTCTACTGCAGCAGAAGTAAAGGACAACTCACACCTCTTGGCTTCAAAAACAGGGTGAAATCCCTCAGTCACAGATGGAATATCGAGTGAGGATGGAAGTTGCTGAAACCAAGAGACGAGTCAAAATAATTTCTTCAAACTTGGACAAATTGTTTGGGAGTTTCTTCAGGAGACACAATTCGGGTGTAATAATATGAACCTGATCTGTAATGGTGTGTATTAGTGTATGAATGTTGTTCCAGTAGGTGTTCGGCTTAGGACAGGACCAAAATATGTTGAATAGTGTACCTACCTGCCCACACTCCCTCCAACTTGTATTAGTTCTAGATAAATGTTGTCTAAAGAGCCTGGAGGGAGTCAGGTACCAACTGTACAGAAGTTTATAATTAGATTCCAAAAGTGCCACAGACTGTGTTATTCCCCATAGCGCCAATAGAAGCCCATGCCACTCCTCCACACTATACTCCTTGTTCAGATCCCTTTCCTATCCTGTCATATAGTATAATTTTGGACTAAGTTCCCCAGCAAAATAGGCATAGCGCAGAGAGATAAAGCGTTTCTGATCAGGATCTGAAAGATAAACGTTTTATAGAGTAGACATTTCATTTTTGCGCTCCTCCAGGACCCGATCAGAAACATTAAAATGTTCACTAATCAAATCAACCATCTGTCTATGTACAGGGGCCACGGAGGCATCCAGACCAAATTTGGCCTGTAACTGTCCAGAAGATGAAAAAGAATTAGACAAAAATAAATCATTAATACAGATGACAGAATGGGAAAGCCAATAGTCCACGTTCAGATCAGGTAATACAGGTTGTAACACCGACAAGGGGGTAGCTCTGGACCAGGTAGAAGAAGGGTTTATCTTTTTATATAACACATCCCAAGCCTTAATAGTGGCTTTGGTAGTTGGAAACATGTTTGCCACCCACGGTCGCCGAGCTGGAAGCAACCATAACACATCTTTGATGAGAGTAGGTAAATTTTTTGTAGCCTACATCTCAAGCCTCATGGGACAACTATGCACCAAGTTGAATTTAAGTGCCATAGCCGCATTAGTCTCAGAATAACAATGGCTAAAGTTTGGCAAACCCATACCTCCACTAGTTCTGACGTTTTGTAAAATAGCCAATTTAATCCTGCTCGGTTTCTTCTTCCATATGAATGTCAGTATGGCAGAATGAACATTCCAAAAAAAAGGAGGAAGGAATTGTTAAGGGAATCACTCTTAAAAAAATATAAAATTTCGGGAACGAGAGTCATCGTAATCAAATTAATCCTTCCAAACCAGGAAATTTCAAGACTACACTACCTCTCAATATCGTCCTTAAGAGCGGGCTAGATTTTAGCTAAGTTATCAGTATGCATCTTTGAAAGGTTCTTGCACAGATTAATGCCCAAATAAGAAATATAGGATTCTCTCCAGTCAAAGCTAAAAGTAGCTTTTAAAGTATCTAGTTAATGCCAAGGGACAAAAAATGAGAGTGCTTGGGTTTTATTAGTGTTCAATTTATAAAAATAAATTTCGTATTCTTGCAGGATAGACATTACTGGCGTAATCGAGGTCAAATGATTTTTAAGAGATAGCATAATGTTATCTGCAAAGAGACCTATTTTATGTTCCTTATTGCCTACCGCAATGCCCTCTAAATCTGCACATTGCCTTATTGCCTCAGCCAAGGGTTCCATCGCCAGCACAAAAAAGAATGGCGACAATGGACACAAGGTGTAGAGTCCTCTTGCAACTGTGCATAAACCTTCTATTCGGCCACCACTAACCAATGCTCACAAGCAGAAACGGCTGCATTGGGCAGAAAAATACATGAAGACTAATTTTCAAATAGTCCTCTTCACTGATGAGTGCCGTGCAACCCTGGATGATCCAGATGGATGGAGTAGTGGATGGTTGGTTGAAGGCCGCCCTGTTCCAACAAGGCTGCGACGTCAGCAAGATGGTGATGGAGTCATGTTTTAGGCCGGAATCATGGGGAGAGAGCTGGTCGGCCCCTTTAGGGTCTCCGAAGGGGTAAAGATGACCTCTGAAAAGTGTGTGGAGTTTCTGACTGACCACTTTCTTCCCTGGTACAGAAGAACTATGCTTTCTGTAATAAAATCATCTTCATGCATGACAATGCACCATCTCATGCTGCAAAGAATACCTCTGCATCAATGGCTGCTATGGGGATAAAAGGATAGAAAGTCATGGTGTGGCCTCCATCCTCCCCTGACCTCAATCCTTTTGAGAACCTTTGAAGCATCCTCAAACAAAAGATCGTTGAGGGTGAGAGGCAGTTTACATCCAAAAATCAGCTCTGGGAGGCTATTCTGACATCCTGCAAACAAATTCAAGCAGAAACTGTCCAAACACTCACAAGTTCAATGAATGCAAGGCTTGTGAAGCTGCTATCAAATAAGGGGTCCTATGTTAAAATGTAATGTGACCTGTTAAAATGTTTAAAAAGTTAAAATGTTGTTATAAATTTGATTAAAATAGCTATTGATTTCAGTAAATATGCTGCAACCCCAACAAATGACAATTTTCAGTTCTTTTCAACCTATAAAGTGTTTTGAAACTTACTGTGTGTAATAATTTGGAACAGTGCATTGTAAGTTTTTTATGTTATAAAATTTGAATTGTACTCTTAATAGTTGACACCATGAGAATTATGCTGACTGTTATTTACATCAATTATTTAGCTAAATGAGAAAAATATCATTTGCATAATAATTTGGAACAGGGCGTGGTTTCGGCTCCGTCTAAGATGGCCGCGTGAGAGAAGAGCTCCGCTCACCTACACCCCCGATATAGCGATTTATAGCGGCAACTCAGCTTTCATGGGGCGCACTAAACGACCTGAGCATCCCCAGACCCCAGGGAACCCCCAGCAAGGCCCCCTGGACGGTTTCTTACAGCCACAGCCCGGGGCGAGCGGCGACCCTGCAACACCCAAGATGGCGTCGGCCCCTGCACAAGGCCCAACACATGCTGCCCTGGAGAGGATCGAAAATACCCTCCGGGAGCTAACTGCTGCCATGGTCACTAAAACCGACCTACAAGCGGTGGCCACCAATCTGCAGGAAGCCTTGCGGACGGAGGTGGCTGGGCTCCGCGCCGAACTCACGACGCATGCAGGCCGCATTACCGCACTGGAAGAAGCAGATGTGGCTATGACGGCCCGTATATCATCCACGGACACCGCGCTCGCTAGGCAAGGCGAGATGATTCTATCTATGCGCCGCCACCTCGAAGACGTGGATAACCGAGGTAGGCGCTGTAACATCCGCGTGCGCGGTGTACCAGAAGCGGAGGGGACGGAGGAGGCTGCAGACACTCTCAGGGAGCTCTTCCACTCCATTATGCAAGCTACCCCACCACCACCAATCCTCTTTGAAAGAGCGCACAGGGCGCTGCGCCCCAGGAACGCAGAGGACGGCCCGAGGGACCTCATTTGCTGTGTGAGCTCTTTCCCGGTGAAGAACGCCATCATGCTTAAAGCCCGGGAACGAGCTTTTTGGCCCTTCAGAGGAGCCCAAGTTGCGCTCTTTAACGACCTGTCTCCTATCACCCTGGAGGCCCGGCGAGCACTCCGACCTATTACATCGACACTGCGGGAGCACAACGTGACTTACAAATGGGGCTTCCCCTTCGCCCTGATGGCACGACATCAGAACCGGTGGGTCACTTTAAGATGGCCTGAGGAAGTCCCGCGCTTTCTGGGGGAATTGGGCCTTCCGCCTCAGCCAGTCACCAACTGGATTTTGGGTCCGCTGGGGCCGCCACCGAGACCGCAGAGAGAACCCAGACAACCCAGACAGCGATCGGCCGGAGCTTCCTATGCCCCCCGGACTGACAGACATAGAGATCCAGCGTCCCCGGAGGAATAATCACGCTCCTCTGAACCTCCCATGGTACAACACCCACTACTCTAAGTGATGAAGCCCTGCTGCTGGACGATGACGACGGTTTCCGACCTGGTTATCTCTGGATGAGTGAGTTTCACACGACAGATTTCGAGATACTGTGGGGCTCCCTCTTTTCCCTGACATCTTGGGAGGGGGGTTAATGGGACATATGGGTTCTTGACTGGGTCCTCTACCGCTGTGATCCCCGTAATTCATTGCCTTATGCTATGGCATCTCTGGCCCCATGATTTGTGCCGCTACCTGCATACATACATGTTGAACCTTTGGGTGGGGGGATTGGGGGGGGAGGGGGGGGTGATGCGGACTGCGCCTCCTGAAAGTCCTCTATGACCAACACGGGCTTACGGACTTGTGGGACACTGGCTCTTACCCGGTCTATGGGGTGGGTGTGGATTTGGGGTGGGGGGGTTGTGGGATGTATTTTATGCACTATTTGCCGTTTTCCATAAAGGGTCGACTGTTGTTGTAATTAACTGTATATTACCGCAGGGTTTAGTATGTACAAGTGTCAAACTAGATGGCCTGCTCCGCACTCGCACCCTACTCCTGGGACATACATACCCATAACTCATTAGTGGGGGACCGGCTTGCGGCCCCTACCTCGCTCCTTTCCCCCCCACCCCCCCTTCCCCCCTCCCCTTCCCCCCTCCGGTAATGCAACGTGTTTTAGACTGGCATGTAACTTCGGCACCCAAACAATGGGTCACACTGGATAGGGGACTCATAGGCCCGACACTGGAAGCTCAGGTGTGGGGGAACCCCGGAAGACCTATCACCCCGACTCGCACCGAGGGTCTGGTCTCTCAGACCTTGATTAGTTGGCGAACACTGAGAAAACTAGAACACATCTCCCCTACGCCTAGCCCAATGCTACCGATCACACATAATGTAGAGGTAGGAGGTGGACTCCCAGCGAGAGCATGGCCCATCGAGAGTGAACGTACGTATATACCCATACATACAATCCTCGCTGATGGGAAACTTCAGGATCTCCCATCGCTGCTTGGAGACAGACCCTGGACCCTTCTCTCCCAGTTCCGTTACATGCAACTGAAACACTTCATTGCCGCCATACCACACAACGTACGGTTGCACAGGGACCTCACATGGTTCGAAAGAATCTGCGACCAAGGACTAGATCTGGCCCACGCAATCTCGACACTATATCAAAACCTATTAGTAGGAGGCACCCCCGCACCGTTGGCGTTTAAGAGGCAATGGGAAAGACAACTGGGGAAGGAACTTACCACCCAACATTGGGAATCCGCGTTGCTCTGGCAACATAAGAGCTCGATGAGTTCTTATTACCAAGAAATGAATTACAAGCTGATATCCCTGTGGTACCGGACACCGGCACTACTTCACCGAATCTTCCCATCAATCCCACCAGTGTGCTGGAGATGCCAGGTGGAACGCGGCACTGTACTGCACATCTGGTGGGAATGCAAATTCATTACCCCATATTGGACCATGGTCAGGGCCGAGGTGACGCTCATCCTGAGAGACATACCCGAATGGACGGCGGAACTGGCCCTGCTACACGCCTCTACACAGCCCATACCAGTGTATAAAAAGTCGTTACTGCGGCACTTGCTCAACGCCGCTAAGGCCAACATTCCAGCACATTGGAAAACAACTACGGTACCGACCAAACACGAATGGATTCACCGGGTCGAAGATATTCAGGGGGCGGAGGAGGCACACGCCACCATCACTGGCCGGAGAGCCAGACACACAGACATGTGGATGCCCTGGTTTTACTATATTGCTCAGTATCGACGTGATGGAGACAATCAGAGTCGCACGGCACAGACACCAATGCTCCCCCCCTCCTAATTCCCTTTCCTTTCTTCTCCTCCTTCCGATCGCAGGGTCTCAAGGGACCTGAGACAGACAATGGACAGACTATACTTATGCAGATAGGTAATGCTTCATGACAACGGACAGAATAGGAAACCATTGACTAGAAACCTACGAGTTAGGACTTGACATTGGACAGAAGACTCTAGGGGCAGACATCGTCCTCAGTGACATTTAATGTACTGGACACTCCAGAATCTGACTACGCTATGACTCAATTCCCTAGCATTCTGACATATGGACCGACAGGACTCCTACACGTGCACACACACCAATGAACACCGCCCATGACGGGAGGGATCAGGGACCCTTCAAACCATCCGGTGACTCCACACTATTGAGGCAGAGGTGCCCGGTGAACATGTTTTAGGCTCCGCCTGGGACGGGTATCGTGCGGGAGGGATCAGCACTCGCATCTTAGTTTCCTACCTTTTATTTCGAGCATTAGGCCACTTTAGATGGGGGTACTGGGTCATGGAGATTCAGTGGGATAGGCCCCTCACACACCTTACCCAACAGGAGGTACCTCACCATCACTGATCAGATTATACCTCTCCCCCGAAGGTACCCCGGATTGCACCTGGGACCCTATCACCAATGATCCCACGTATGTGGAAGGCCTGCTGGTCTCATTGCCCATACGCTATCTTTCGGCCTTTGCGGTCTCGACCCTGGATGGCACTAAACTCGAGACTCACTGATCTCTCCGCCCTGACACTGTATTATACCCTGAACTAACCTCGACTATCTGAGGTAATAACTGCCTATGTGACATATCCATCCCCTGCCCACCACAGGCTAGCGTCATCTGTGACCCATGTCTAACCAGAAGTGCATCGGGCCATGGGTAAATACTCATGTACACACAAATGCTACATGTAGGCACTTAATACTGGTCCCTGCCCCCTGCTTCCACAAATAAAGGGAAATATTCACAGAATTTGTCAAACGAGGTCCATAATCTGTCTATCTGATTTTGTGATGTTTAACTGTACTTTAATTGTTTTACTCAAACTGCTCTGATACTAAAATATTCTATGCTGGCTTTATCTTATTTTGGAAATTTTACGTTTTTGTCTGGCCTGCGAGCCACCTATGTTGATTATACCATTTCAATAAACAGATTTACAAAAAAATAAAAAAATAATTTGGAACAGGGTGTATAATATGCCATCGTAAAACAATCAGGTCCCGGAGCTTGGCCAGCAGGAATCATGACAATTGCATCCAAAATTTATTTTTGAAATACAGGAGAATTTAGTTTATCTAATTGACATTCTTAAGCATTTATGCCTTATTTGTAATGTAGATTCTTTTGTAAAAAACTCAAAAACGGCTATATCACTTTGTTTATTGTCTGCAATACAAAGACAATTCATTTTAGGATCTATATAACTTTAAATATCGCAAACAGATAATACTATATACTATATGGAACTAAAATGATTAAAACCAAGTCAGTTGTTTGTTTTTGTCTTGATGGTCACCATCTGTTCCAGTCGATTTGAAACAAATAACATTGTTTATGCTCTGTTCCTCTGGCAGAAATGAAAAAAAAAATACAGTGGTACTTTGTACAATAAATCTACATTATTTCTTTGCCCCAGATGATCTCCTTTGTGGTGAACCTTATCTCTGATTACAGACAGAGCAGAAGTTACTCTGAGAAGAAAGGAAAAAACAACTGTTAGATCATATGCTCAACAACAGGTAAATTCAGTTTGTTTGTGTGGTGAACAGATAAGCAGAAAGGAAAAAGATACTCGAGTCTCTGGATTCATACTTTTAACCAGAACATGTCAGGTAGGCTCTCAGGGCCTGGACGATAAAGAAAACAATGAAACAATGCTTTATTATAAACTAAAAACACAAAGAATAAACAATGTATTTTAAAAAAAAAATAGCTCGCAAAATTACTGAAATTTCCAAATATGTACACAATCCAGGTAATGTATTACTCGGGGTCCATCATACATACCAGGAAGTTAAAGGAACACTATGGCATTAGAAATACAAATATGTTTTCCTTACGTTATAGAGCCCTAGTCACCATTTAGGTGACTAGGGCCCCGTTCCATGACGAAAAAATGGTTAATTAACCAATTATTTGCTTACCTTAATCCAGCGCCGGGCTCCCTCTGCACTGGTGACCTCTCCTCCATCTACGTCAGTTTCCGAGTGGAGCCAAATGTGCATGTGCGGCCCGAGACACGTGCATTCAGACCCGTACACAGGAAAGCATTGCTCAATGCTTTCCTATGGAGATCTTATTTGACGCTGGACTCCGTGAGGACGTCCAGCGTCAAATAAGTGTGATTTACACTGTGTAAATTGTGGAAGCGGCCTCTAGTGGCTGTCAGGGAGAAAGCCACTAGAGGCTGGATTAACCCTGCAGTATAAACATAGCAGTTTCTCTGAAACCTTTATGTTTTCATCTGCAGGGTTAAAACTAGGGGGCCTGGCACCCAGACCACTTCATTGAGCTGAAGTGGTCTAGGTGCCTTTAGTGGTCCTTAAATTCAGTCACCCAAAAATTGTTGTTTATTTTATTTTACATTACACAGCTAGTCATCGAATGCTCATTTAACTTATGGGATCAGGAACATTGCCAAAGATTATATTATAAGCTATATCTGATGTTTACTTTGAAGTACTTGTGTTAGAAATTGGAAAAAGATTTTGCTAATTTTGCATGCTTTTCATGTCTATTTGGCATTTCTATGATTATTGTAGAACTTGCAATAGAGACTGGTAGTAAAGGAACACTATAAACATTATAGCAACTTCATCTTATTGAAGTTGTTATAGTGCCTTCATTTTTACTACCCCTGTCCCAGTGGTGTATTTTGGATTTGTGCTGCCCCAGGCATGATGAAACTCGAGCACTTCCCCTAATCTAAATTTGCCTCGCCCCTTCCTGTCAAGGCCGCACCTCTTTCTGTTTAAGACCAACACGCACTTTAACAAACAGACACACACTGACACAAACACTCAGTGACAAGCACACACTCTCAGACACACATTCACTGACATACACACACTCACTGATTTGACACACTGACAGACATACAATCACTCAGACACACACTGATAGACACACACACTCAGTGACAGACACCCTCACTCACAGACATACACTGACAGACACACACACTCACTCACAGACATTCACTGGCAGACACACGAGGAGCTCTAGATTGGACTGTCATCCTAAAGGCATGCCTCTAGAATGACGTCACTCAAGGAGAATGTCACGGCTCAGTAATTAATTACATTTGTTTTAAATTGTATTTTATTATACCGGAGGGGACCCTGATCTAACGAGGAACATACGAACTGTAGCAATAGGAATACAGATATAAAATATGTAGATAGATTCACAGCTTAGAATCCCCTAAGAATCCAACTAGACTTACTGCTTCCTCATATAGTCACAGTCATACCTCTGAGGCCTTCAAAGGAAGTATTTGATTCAGGAGCAGGATTAACCAGCTATTGAGTGAACCCATTGCTGGCCCTGAAAACTCACTTTGAACAGACTTGAAACACAGATAATGTTAGGGATTTAGCTATTTTGCCCTCAAATATGAAATTCACTTTAAATACTCCCTTCAGTAAAGTACCCTGGCTCTGTTTTGAAGCAATCCAAGTTACCATTTGCCCTGTAGTATGGAGGGGGATCCAAGGTCTTCATTTCTAGTATAATCACTCTAGTTCCAAAAGCCGTAACATCTTCATAGCAATGCCGCAGATAGATATGACATTAAAGTAAAAGATTCAATTGCGCTGGATACACAAGTCCATAGTGTGCGAGTTACATTGTTTATCAGCACCCAGTGATGCCATTCTGTTATTTATTATCATTTTCCTTTCGAAATTCCAAGCACACCTTTTATTACTTCTACATGTATAATGAACATACTCTTGTTAAGATATGTTAATTATTTTTAATGAAACAGTAGCGTCTTACCAGCTCACAAAGAAATAATTAATTTCATTCACTGTACTATTCACAGCCTTTTCTTTAGCTCATAATATCTTTCATCTTGGCTTGACATTTCTCCGTCTTCATTTTCGCTTTCACGTTCATAAAATATTAATCGTGATGTACTCACATCAGTAAATTGCAGAAATGCAGCTTCTATCTAAGCATTCAGCTGGTGGTGAGCGCCATACACACCCGCACCATTAGTTTTCTCAAATAATTGCTTTTTTAACTATTTGACTGCTAAATAGTTGAACAGTGCACTGTATGTCATGTATGTCTAGTAAAGCTGCTTTTAGAACCTGTATACATGTTTTATGTATTTTGCCTTTTGAGAGTTCTCATTGTTGTTTTAAGTAGAATTTTTTCTAATGGCAATTTTCTTGCTTTTCTTTGTCTTTTAGAAACCCCAGCAGTATTACGCTATTTTTACTTTCTTTTTCTATTAGGCTCTGGGGTAGGAAAGTAAAAAATCTACTTCTATTACTAACTTTATGTTCACTCTACCTCTTGTTGCTCAAGAAACAGACTTTGTCAGACTGAGAACAATGGGAGTTAATATCCACAGCACCTTGAGGAAAGGTACCCCAAACCCCAAGTCTTCCCTGATCTGCAAACCTAGAATAAAAAGTGTCAAGAACCTGACATATATATTGGTTAGGAATAAAAAGTCAAGCTGCAACCATTTTTTTATGATGTGTGTTTCTGTAGATGAGGCCATTGCCATGCTTGTAAGGAGTCTGGGGTTAAAAGACGAGTGTGAAGGCATTCCAATATGGATGCATTAAATATAAAATTTCTTGTGTGATTATTTGTTATGCATAAAAATGTGATTTGTGCAATGTGCAGCCAGGGTCGGCGCTACCTGTACAACTTAGCAGGGGGCGCCGGATCCCTGCGCCCAGAATCACCGGTGCGGCTCCTCGTGCTGCGCCGCCTGAGCACTTTTGCATCCTCAGGCGGCGCAGCACTGCTGTATGGAGGGTGACCAGATTTGAGTGACCGGCAGGAGGGAAGCGCAGAGCGCTCCCTCCTGCCGGTCTCTCAATGTAGTGTGGCCGGGCGGCGCGGAACGCGGGACAGGAACCTCTGTTTCCTGTACCTGGTCGCCGGCGGACTGAGGGAGAAGAGGGGGAGTAAGGACCACTGGGGAAGGGGGGGAGTAAGGACCACTGAGGGAGAGGAAGGACCACTGAGGGAGAGAAAGGGGGGGTAAAGACCACTGAGGGAGAGGTAGGGGGGGGAATAAGGACCACTGAGGGAGAGGGAGGGGGGAGTAAGGACCACTGGGGGAGGGTGGGGGGGAGTAAGGACCACTAAGGGAGAAGAAGGGGGGGGAGTAAGGACCACTGGGGGAGGGGGGAGTAAGGAACACTGGGGAAGGGGGGGGGAAGGACCACTGAGGGAGGACCGGGGAAGGTCCACTAAGGGGTTTGGCAGAGGGAGGACCACTAAGGGGGGAAAGAGGGGAAGGACCACTAAGGGGGGGAAGGACCACCAAAGGGGGGGTAAGGAGGGAGGACCACTAAGGATAGGGGAGGAGGGTAAGGACCACTAAGGGGGGGAAGAGGATAATGACCACTGAGGGGAGGGAGATTACCACTAAGGGGTGGGGGGGGGAGGGGAAGGTCTACTAAGGGGTTTGGGAGAGGGAGTACCACTAAGGGGGGAAGAGGGGAAGGACCACCAAAGGAGGGGAAGGACCACTAAGGAGCAGGGAGGAGGGTAATACTACTAAGGAGGGAGGACCACTAAGGGGGTGGAGGGGAAGAGAGGGAGGACCACTAAGGGGGGGAAGAGGGGAAGGACCACTGTGGGGGGAAAGACGGTAAAGACCACTGAGAGGGGGGAAAGGGGAAGGGCCACTAAGGGGGGGGAGAAGGGCAAGGACCAATAAGGGGTTTGAGAGAGGGAGGACCACTAAGGGGTTTAGGAGAGGGAGGACCACTAAGGGGGTGGGGGAGGACCACTAAGGGGGGAGGGGGAGGACCACCAAGGGGGAGAGGGGGAGTGAGAAGAGCACCAATGTTCATATTCTTCCTCCAGAGATGGTGACTACTGTCACAAACATGATACATTGACACCCTAATAGGCTTAAAAAACTGTTAATTTTGAACTCTGTCATTTTTTTATAACTCAGATTTTTATAATACCTATTTTAATTGTATATTTAGAAACGAAGGAGCACCGAAGTGCTAGGTTCCCAAAGGAGGGAACTAGAGTGTGTCTGCAGAACTCAATAGGGGGTAACCCTTGTATATATACACAAAATAGAGAAGATTAGGCGTATTCCCTAGCTTAACAAGCCTTTGGGAGCGCCAGGAGGGGGAGTACTGCAGCTGTTGTACTGCTTTAAATAATGGTCTAAAATATTTTAATCGAGGGTATCATTGAAAATATGATCCCTAATGGAAAAAACAATAATGAACAAATAAAACTTAGTGTACCACCACCATTATAAACACACTGGGGTGGGTCCGTACACTGAATCAGTAATATACACTGAACCTGGTGCTGTGGCAGGGATAATCCAGTTGCCAGTGTTAAATTATGCACTAGAAACTTGTATCCCTCAGCATCAGTCTGTAGAGAAACCTATTCATGCAGAGAAAATAAGTGGCTCAATTTCTAGCTGCCACTGCTGGGGAGTACAGTATCCCTGTGTATCTAGAGGGACACAGAGTTGCCGCCTGTCCTGCTACGGATACAATGTAAAAACCCAGCAATGGGGCTAACTGCGTGGTAGCAGTGGATTACACCAATTACATAGCGGACTCTGTGAGCCTGCTGCAGGAAGGAAATATGACTCCTCCAATACCGGCCCAATTCAAACCAAAGGCTGACAGCACTCACTCGTTGCAATGCTTGCCCTTACTGTATGAGGAGCAATGGTTAGGCCGCTGTGGAATGAAAAAGATTTCTACTCTGTTCAGAAACCATTAGCTGATATCTAGCTGCCACTGCTGGGGAGTACAGTGTCCCTGTATATCTAGAGGGACACAGAGTTGCCGCCTGTCCTGCTATGGACACAATGTAATAACCCAGCAATGGGGCTAACTGAGTGGTAGCAGTGGATTACTCCAATTATATAGCGGACTCTGTGAACCTGCTGCAGGAAGGAAATATGACTCCTCCAATACCGGCCCAATTCAAACCAAAGGCTGACAGCCTTCACACGCTGTAATGCTTGCCCTCACTGTATGAGGAGCAATGGTTAGGCCGCTGTGGAAGGAAAAAAGATTTCTGCTCTGTACAGAAACCAGTAACTGATATAAGTATACTCTAACGTCGGTTAGCAAAAATAACGACAAAGGCGCTTGAGCAGCGCCGAAACGGACGTTAGGTCGTTACCTTTTCTTTTAATATTCACCAGCACGTTTTGATGTGACCATTGGGTGAGGGTAGTGGGTCGTTATTTTTGCTAACCGACGTTAGAGTATACTTATATCAGTTACTGGTTTCTGTACAGAGCAGAAATCTTTTTTCCTTCCACAGCGGCCTAACCATTGCTCCTCATACAGTGAGGGCAAGCATTACAGCGTGTGAAGGCTGTCAGCCTTTGGTTTGAATTGGGCCGGTATTGGAGGAGTCATATTTCCTTCCTGCAGCAGGTTCACAGAGTCCGCTATATAATTGGAGTAATCCACTGCTACCACTCAGTTAGCCCCATTGCTGGGTTATTACATTGTGTCCATAGCAGGACAGGCGGCAACTCTGTGTCCCTCTAGATATACAGGGACACTGTACTCCCCAGCAGTGGCAGCTAGATATCAGCTAATGGTTTCTGAACAGAGTAGAAATCTTTTTCCTTCCACAGCGGCCTAACCATTGCTCCTCATACAGTAAGGGCAAGCATTGCAACGAGTGAGTGCTGTCAGCCTTTGGTTTGAATTGGGCCGGTATTGGAGGAGTCATATTTCCTTCCTGCAGCAGGCTCACAGAGTCCGCTATGTAATTGGTGTAATCCACTGCTACCACGCAGTTAGCCCCATTGCTGGGTTTTTACATTGTATCCGTAGCAGGACAGGCGGCAACTCTGTGTCCCTCTAGATACACAGGGATACTGTACTCCCCAGCAGTGGCAGCTAGAAATTGAGACACTTATTTTCTCTGCATGAATAGGTTTCTCTACAGACTGATGCTGAGGGATACAAGTTTCTAGTGCATAATTTAACACTGGCAACTGGATTATCCCTGCCACAGCACCAGGTTCAGTGTATATTACTGATTCAGTGTACAGACCCACCCCAGTGTGTTTATAATGGTGGTGGTACACTAAGTTTTATTTGTTCATTATTATTTTTTCCATTAGGGATCATATTTTCAATGATACCCTCGATTAAAATATTTTAGACCATTATTTAAAGCAGTACAACAGCTGCAGTACTCCCCCTCCTGGCGCTCCCAAAGGCTTGTTAAGCTAGGGAATACGCCTAATCTTCTTTAATTGTATATTTATTTTTAAGTTTTAACATGAAATGCATTAACATGTACTTTTTTTTCCTTTTATGATTTTCATATATGTTTAAATATACACTGAACAGTCACTACATTACATCCACCTGCCCACTATTGTATAGATTCCCCTCGCACTGCCATAACAAGTCTGATAAATCCAGGCATGGCTTACACAAGACCTCTAAATGTGTCCTATAGTATCTGGCACCAAGACATTAGCAGCTGGTCCTTTAAGTCCTGCAAGTTGTGGGGTGGGGCCTCCATGGATCAGATTTGTTCTTCTTGCACATCCCACAGATGCTCACTTGGATTGAGATCTGGGGAGTTTGGAGGCTAAGGCAACACCTTGAACTATTTGTAATTTTCCTCAAACTATCCATAAACATTTTTTTGCAGTGTGGCATCGTGCATAATCCTGATGAAAGAGGTCACTGCCATCAGAGACCACCATTGCCATGAAGGGGTGTACCTGGTCTGCAACAATCTCTAGGTAGGTGGTATTTGTCAAAATAACCTCCACATGAATGTGATGTCCCAAGTTTTCTAAGAAGAATATTGCACAGAGCATAACACTACTTCTGCTGGCCTGCCTTCTTCCCACAGTGTGACACAGACGCAATTGGCTATCCACCTGATCTAAAAGAAAATGTGACTAATCAGACTTTCTTCTTTTGCTCTATAGTCTAGTGCTGATGTTCATGTCCGCATTGAAGGTGCTTTCAGTGGTAGACACGAGTCATCATGGCCACTCTGACTGGTCTGCAGCTATGCAGCCCCATATGCAGCAAATATCAATTTACTGTGTGTTCTGACACCTTTTGATCATGGACAGCATTAAGTTTTTTCCAGCAATTTGAGCTACAGTAGCTCTTCTGTGTGATCTGACTAGATGGGATAGCCTTTTGAGAAATATAGTCTAAGGGTTTGTTGCAGCTTATTATCCACTTTTTTTTTTTTTTTTTGGAGCACTTGGATGACACTTATTGGTTTGTGATTTTAGCCTACCGGTTTCTCTTTATTGTGTGATTGGCTACAATCAATATGGCGCACTGACGCTCCATCAATAAGGAGCACTGCTAATCTGCCTGATATGAAGTTACGATTGTAGAGGAATTTAATTAAATAATTAATAAGTCTGAAATAGCTACAATGGAAAAATATTTACAAGAGAAGACAACATGTTCAGTACTGAGATTCTTTAAATTTTACTTACATAATAGAGAATATGCTGATTTTCTAATTGAATGAGAATGCTTTTTGGAATATAGTACCACTGGTTTGATGAAACTGATAATAAAACAGAGGAAAATTAAAATTGTAAAATTAGATCAGTAGGTAATATCCACAGCACTTTGAGGAAAGGTAAGTCTAAGTCTAAGTCTTCTTTCTCCCTATGACCCTGAACTGTAACCCTAAGTACTACACACCACATTCTCCTTCACTTTGCATTTCTGAACCTAACAGTATAGACAACATCTCTAATGAATCCTAATAGTATAGAGACTGAACCTTTCTCAACCCATACCCTGACCTTCTGCGAATGCAGAGACATTTTAAAATCACTATAATAATGTCAGCAATTACACTTTGGCATTTTGAAAGTGTATACACACATACTTCTAGATTTGGATAAAAGAGAATGTATTCTCAGCTGATGGTTAAACATGAGTATGTACAAATAAACATTGCTAGAATGTATAATGTCAATTTTAACATTAAGTGGCAACCAAGAGCTACAACTGTAATCAAGGTAGATGAAATGTGTAAGGTGTGTCTTGCATGTGACCTACACAGTCTCTCTACACACTTCCTGTAAAGAGACATCAAATGTTTAAACTTCCTCTATAGCACAATCTTTTGTTTTTTTATTCCTTATCTCATGCTCTGTTAATAGTCTGCCAGAGCAAACAGAAACCTCCTATGCAGGATTTAAGTTCAATTAACAGAGTATAGAGGGGTAGGTGGAATATCATTACTTGTAATAATAGTATGTGGCTGCTGAAACTTCCCAAAAACCAGAGTCTCTTTTTTTCTGGTGGAGCACTATTTTGTGTTTCTATCCTCTTTTTTTATATATCACCAACTATTTGAATACCGGCCTACTGCCATTGGAAAGGAGATATACCCTACTACCACTGGAGACCCCCTTTTGAGGACATCCAAGGACCATCTACATATCCATAGGCGCACATATCTGGAGCTGAGTATAGGCCTCAGAAAATTGTAATTGCAATTATTTTTCCTTCATTTACCATCACTTAAGATCTCAACATACTATATCTGTTTATTTTTCCTTACCTCCTCCATATCGCTCTGAGCGTGGGAATTCCATCACAGACGCTGCTCCCTGATCCTACTATTTACAATTAACAGAGTAGGTGACAATAACTTCTAAATTAAACACACTGTGCTATCTCATCTACCCATTTTTTCACGTAGACTGTGTAAGTCACAGAGGTGTGGCTAAGGCTACATAAAAAGAAACAAAATATTATTTGACTCCTAAATAGAGAATATGTTTTTCTAGAACAAGTTATTATCAATTCCTCTTGAAACTTCAAGAGTATCTTTATTACTTACAACTCAACAACTTTTTCAAATCATAACTTCCCATCCTTAATATAATTTTTAAAAGAAAACATAGCATCGCATGAACAAGTTAACACTGTATATAGGGAATTGGCAGTTACCCTTTAAATTATAGGTTTGGAGGTCACAGCAGAGTTTTTATAAAATGTTTGGTATACTTGAACTTTCCAGGTCATTGACTTTAAACTCTTTCCTGTCCACCTAATATTTTTTTTATAAATGTATTGGCCTCATGCATTATATATATATACTATTAGCATATTTTTCTTAGTTTACTTGTACTATCTCTCTGCATAGAACTAATGCAAAATAATATTTCATTTAACTCTGGCGCTAGTAAGAAACATTATGCTTCCATACATACTCTTACACCGCTACCCTATCACAGTGAGAACATTCTGTAACATTTATTAATCATTTCAGTGCAGACTAACAGTCTAGGAAAACATTGTTTGTTAAACTGATATACTATCTATAAATATGTAACTGTTTCCAATTATGGCATTGTACGTCTAGATGAATGGGTAAAGATGTAGTGAGAATGTATCTGGCTTAAGAGGGACAGTCACAGCAAAAAGAAATTGCTTATTTTAATGACAATAAAAAAATAAATGTTTTATTAGTTCTAGGAGACAATGAAACCAAACTACTTTTGTTTGTTTTGTTTTGTTTTGTTCTATACAAAAGGAATTGTTGCTCAGACTTTCATTATGTCCCGTATTGCAAAATTTAATTTGCAGAAGATCTTCATGCAGTTTCAGTCAAAGTGATATATTGCTGTGTAATATCAGCACAGAGATTACAAGAAACAACAACAACAACAAAAAACTCTTTACTTATATTAACAAAACATTCTATTCTCACCAAGAGGCAAGGAAATGTTGGGGGCAAACACGTCATATTTCAGTGTGGAAATGTGATAGATTTGTCAAACCAAGAATAATTAGCTTTATTTAACCATTAACATAGCCAGTATGCCACAATTAAACCTGGGAACTTTTAACCCTTTCACTACCGCTTTTTTTTGTTTTTGTTTTTTTGTTTTTTATTAAAGGAAATCTATTTATTTATTTATGAAATAGAGGATGCATAATATTGTATTTTTTATTTTTTTTTTACATTTGTAATCAGGGATACCTAAAATATTTAATTATTCACATCTTGTAAAATTTTCACATCATTCATCCTTTGCATAAATGCGGATAGAATGTTGTGAAATAAGGGTGTAAACACAAGCGATATTTAGTAAGGAATCACCTGTATTTCTAAACAGGGAGAATTTGAAATATCCTTTCTATGATTTTTCCAAACGCAATGTAATGGCATGAGGAGTTATATATGAACCGTCAATGTCCCTCTTTTTTTTTATTTCATTTTTTTTAAAGGGTTACTCTTACCTTTATCCACAAATCACCTTCATAGGTTTGCTAAGCCCTATTAGGTTTGCTAAGCCCTATTAGGTTCCTCCCCCCTCCCCCCTAGAAATGTTAAAAAAAGTTTTCAACCTAACTGTCATCCAGGGGAAACTCCTGGCGCTGACCTTTTTCCATCTGATGTGAGAGAAACCTGTAATTCGACCATTCTTTTGGCTCAGGGCACTGATCAGAGCTGACCAGGGGAGGTTTTGGGAGGGAGTTTTTATTAACCCCTTAAGGACTGAGCCAAATGTACACATTGTGATCATAACAAAACGTAAACAAAAACTTGAATTTGCGCTATATGTCTTTTCAGGCGTAATTCACCTCTTTCATATTATGTGCACCCACACTTATTATATATCATTTTATTCAGGGGAAACGGGGCTTTCATTTAACATTAAATATATAGCTATGAAACATAATTTAATATGAATAAAATATAAAAAAATGGGAAAAAATAAGAATTAAAAAAAAATTCGTTCTACGTGACATTTTACCTGTGAATGTCATAATACTGTTTGCTTTTACTGCAATAAAATACACATATTTGTAAACAGCGATGTCTCGCTTGTAAAACAGCACCCCCTATGTACAGGTTTTATGGTATTTTGGGAAGTTACAGGGTCAAATATAGCATGTTACATTTTTCAGTTTTTTCACATTGAAATTCGCCAGATTGGTTACGTTGCCTTTGAGACCGTATGGTAGCCCAGGAATGAAAATTACCCCCATGATGGCATACCATTTGAAATAGTAGACAACCCAAGGTATTGCAGATGGGGTATGTCCAGTCTTTTTTAGGAGCCACTTGATCACAAACACTGGCCAAAGTTAGTGTTAATATTTGTGTGTGAAAAATGCAAAAAAATAATTTGAACGCCAGTTTTGGCCAGTGTTTGTGACTAAGTGGCTACTAAAAAAGACTGAATATACCCCATTTGCAATACCTTGGGTTGTCTACTATTGCAAATGGTATGCCATCATGGGGGTAATTTTCATTCCTGGGCTACCATACGGTCTCAAAGGCTACGTAACCAATCTGGCGAATTTCAATGTGAAAAAACTGAAATGCACGCCTTATATTTGACTCTGTAACTTTTGAAAACATCATAAAACCTGTACACGAGGGGTACTGTTATACTCGGGAGACTTCGCTGAACACAAATATTAGTGTTTCAAAACAGTAAAATATATCACAACAATTATATCGTCCGTGTAAGTGCCATTTGTGTGTGAAAAATGCAACAAATTTCACTTTCACTGACAATATCGTCATTGTAATAAATTTTACTGTTTTGAAACACTAATATTTGTGTTCAGTGAAGTCTTCCGAGTACAACAGTACCCTCTGTGTACAGGTTTTATTGTGTCTTGGAAAATTACAGGGTTAAATATAGTGCTAGCAAATTAAATTCTCTGGACTTTTGGCCTGGGTTGTAAGGCAGGTCATGCTAATTGTAATTAACAAAATTACCTAATTATGTAAAATTATTACATAAATATAGAAATATTATACATGTATATGTATATATATATATATATATATATATATATATATATATATACATGTATATATGTATAGAATTTTTTTTAATTATTTTTATTTATATATAGGTGTATATATAGTGATATAAACATATATACTTATGTATATAGATATATACTATTTCGTTCTACATGTATTTTGATATCTATATATATATTAATTTTAAAATACAGTTAGAACAAATTTACACATATATATTTTTTATTTATTTATTATAATTTTTTTATTTTATTTTTTAACGTATTTACATTTTGTTTATATATAATATCTATATATATATATATATATATATATATATATATATACATATATATATAATGAAAATGATATATATATATATATATTTAATCAATATTATTGTACGTGTATTTTGATATTAATATATATTTATAATTATATATATATTAAAATTAAAATACACGTAGTCAGTGTATGTATATGTGTGTATATGTGTGTGTATATATATATATATAATTATTTATTTATAAAATATTTTACCAGGAAAGATACATTGAGATTTCTTTTGTTTTCAAGTATGAAATGGGTCCACAAATCATTGCATTGTTACAATTAGGGTACAATAAAATACAAAAACAATATTAATACACAATAAATACAAAATTTAACATAGAACAGGTAGGAAATATATAATCAACCATGCCAGGTGCATTCTGTTTTGAGGTATGTAGAGAGGGATCTCTTAAAGGACTTTAGGCTCAGGGAAGATTTTAAATTGTGTGGGAGGTCGTTCCACAATTGCGGTGCTCTGTAGGAGAAGGAGGATCGGGCTGCTTTCTTTTTGTATTGAGGTAGACTAAGTAAAGTGTTGGTACTGGATCGGAGGTTATAGGAAGTGGGAACATCCGGGGAAAGCATTGTGTTCAGGTAGGGTGGGAGTTTCCCAGAAAAGCTCTTAAACACAAGGCTGGAAAGATGAAGGGTGCGTCTGGATTCCAGCGACAGCCAGTTTAGTTCTTTTAGCATGTCACAATGGGGGTCCTGTAATTACATTGTTGCACAAATCGGCAGAACAAGTTATACAATGTGTTGAGTTTATTAATGTGGGATTGCGAAGCAGATGCATATACTACATCCCTATAATCAATGATTGGCATCAGCAATTGCTGTACAATCTTTTCCTTTACTGTAGGGCTTAGGCAGGATTTTTTTCTGTACAGGGCACCTAGTTTTGGATAAAGTTTAGATGCAAACTTTTCTATGTGCAGGCCAAAAGATAGATTGGAGTCTAACATCATACCCAAGTATTAAATATATATATGATCTAAGTATATATAAATGTATTTTACACTAATTTAACATTTATTTTTATTTTTTACAGGCAGCAGAGGGAAGTACCTGTCATTACAGGCACTCCCCCTGCCGGCTATGCCGTCCATGTGATCGCAAGGTCCTTGCAAGGACCTTGCGTTTACATGGCCCAGGGAGGACGGAGGGGGACTCCCTGGGCGCCGAGGTGAGTCCCCATAACATGATTGCTGGCGTAGGATTGCCGGTGACCGGGTAAGTAGAAAGGACGGTTTGGGCGTTCTATGCCGCCCTCCAGCGTTTAGAGCCGGTTCCCTAAGGACGGCATAGAACGCCCGCAGTCCTTAAGGGGTTAAAAAACTAAAAACAAATACAAGCAATGGAGGGAAGTGGGAGGTAGCACACAGTGGGTGGGAGAGAGAGAAAGAGGAATGGAGGAAGAGGACAGCAATTTATCCCTTGCAGTAAGTATATAGATGCTTTGTTACACTAATGAACATCAGGAGTATGAAATGTCCTGTGAAATTGGAGTTCATGTGTGTGAAAAAGCACAAATAAATGTATACCCACTAAATGTGGTCTACATTTGTGATAAAGTGGCTAGACCAAATACCTCAAAATACACTATTTGTAATACTCTAGGCTGCCTACTTTTAAAAATGGTATGCCATAATGATGGAAATGTTATTGACCTGGCTGCCCTTCTCTCTCAAATGTGACATAGGCCAAGAAAATCACTCCATCAAATTTCCAACTTTAAAATGGACATCTAATATATTTGACCTTTGACTTTTCCCCAAAAATCTGGAAAACTGGTATATGCAGATACTGTTATATTTGTGAGACAATATAAAAATCAAAACAGTGAGGCTTTGTTCAATTTACTCATATCAGGAATATGAAATGTCTTTTGAAAATTGAGCGAGTGTTTTTGTTAAAAAAAACACAAATAAAAGCATAACTACTAAATGGGCCCTACATTTGCGATAAAGTGGCAAGACCAAACATCACAAAATACACCATCTGAAATATCATTGGTTGCCTACTTTTAAAAAAAATGGTATGCATAATGATTGAAATGTTAATAACCTGCCTGCCACTTTCTCTCAAAGGCGAAATAGGCCCAAAATATCACTTCATCAAATTTACAAATTAAAAAGGGCATCTAACATATTTGACCCTGTGACTTCCCGCAAATACCTGGAAAAATAGAACATATGAGGAAATGTTAGGGAGACATTGCTAAGTAAATATAGTGAGGCTTTGTTATACAAATGAACATCAGGATTATAAGATGTTCTCTGAAAATTAACTTCATGTGTGTGAAAAAGCATAAATAAAAGTCTAACCGCTGAATGGATCCTGTATTTGTGATAAAGTGGCAAGACCAAACATCTCAAAATACACCATTTGGAATACTTTGGAAAATGGTTTGCCATAATAGTGGAAATGTTACTATTAGGCTGCCATACTCTCTCAAAGGCAACATAGGCCCATAAAATCACTTTCTCAAATTTCCAGGTATGAAGACTGAAGCGGGCAAGTCCTATATTTGATCCTGTATATTTCCAAAAGCCCATAAAACCTGTATGGGTACTGTTGTACTTGTGAGACACCGCTGAACACAAATATGAATGTTTTAGAGCAGTAAAATGTATAATGACAATGATATAATCAGTGAAAGGTCAGTTTTTGTTTGAAAAATGTGAAAAACATATGTGAACACTAACTTTGGCCATGGTTTGTAACTAAGTGGCTACTAAAAAATACTGGACATAACCAATTTTGAATACCTTGAATTGTCTACTTTTGCAAATTGTATGCCATGATGGGAGGGGGGGGGGGGCATTCTCATGGACTGCCATATGGTCTCAAAAGCAATATACAATCATGTCTTCATACACCCACAATAGTACTTTGACCCACATGCAACCATTTGAAGGTATCATCTGTTTCTTCTTCATTTTCTTATATTCCAGAGTCTGGCACTGGACTCCAAGTACATCAGGACCAGATATCTCTATGACTATATATCAAACCACCACCCGAGCCAGTTTTGCAACCACACGAAAGAATATCCTCTCCACCTTTTAGCAACTCCTCAAACTCTTTACACATGGGGTGAGAGAGGAGGGAGCAGCTATATCCTCAAACATTCACAATTAGAACTTCTGTTCCCACATTCCCCAGAACAACTGGACATTATTAAAAGAACACTATAGCGTTAGGAATACAAAACTGTATTCCTAATGCCGTAGTAGCCTATTTGCAGGTTTGTTTAAGGTTTTCTCTATGTTTCCAAACTGAGATAAATTGCATCATCAAGGCACCCAGCACAGTATTCACCATACCTCTTAAGTACATCCTTGTTATTCCAGTCACCTGAGCAGTACACTCAACATTCCCTAAACCATGACCTTAAATACAGTTCCAGAGGGAAGCCCAGTGGAGTAACGTGGCATAATTTTATTACCAGTATATTCAATCAATCAAGTACATTATTCAGTGGCACATGTTAAATAAATGGCAGTATCAGAATTAAAAATAAATGGTTCATTTACCACTGATTTAGTATATATCAATATATCAGATATTGTTTATATCCCTAGGAATATTCTATTCTTGCTTGATCCAAACAGCTATGTTGTCATGAAAAGACAAGCAAATGCTACAAACCAGCATTTCAAGGGCAGCAGGTAACATGAATTCTCGTAAAAGAGCACGTGTGACAGACAGTTCAAGAGGAGCAATGTAAAATAGGATAGAATGTCATAATTTGACATTACAAGGTAGAAGACTAATAATATCCAAAAACTCTTCTTTTTATTACATTTTTAAATGGTGGATATACCTGAATATCCTATAGAGGAAATTGTGAAACTAACATTTATTTTTTTCAAAAGGCAATAAGTTATTAGAATATTTATAAAGCTATTAAGAAGAAAATGTTGACATTTTGGATGAAATGAAATGGAGCAACAAACTGTTTCTTCAATACAGTCAATTTAAGCCTTCTTTAAAATATAGTATATCATACCTATCAGCAGACAGTTCTGGTCTGTCACTTTAAATTATTATTAAACTGTTATGTATTATCACTATAATAGACTAACCACCTCTGCATTAATGCCCACACTCTTGCAGAAATGTAAGAAATGTTTCAATACAACTATACAGGCCAGTGTCCAGTTTCTTGATACGCTATTATCGTCATTCTGTTTTTAAAAGAGAAATGTCCATTTGTATTGAATGCTGAAACTGTTACTATCTCTATTCAGACTCCCTGTAACGAATATCTATATAAATAGAAATTGTTTTAAGGCTAGCTTAAATGGAAACTGTTTTGAAAAAGTATCTAGTATCTCCTCCTTCTTTTAAATCAGTGTATAGATAAAGCATCAAAAGCTACCTGCACAAAATAAAATAAAATAAAAATAAAAATTATACTTCCCCAATGCACACATTGGAAAGGCCTCAGCTGCAGACATACCTTTCCCTTACCAAAAAGAGACTCCATTAATCTGGAGTTATTCTGATCTGTAGGGTCTGATACCATCCAATAAACCCCCATTTGGCAGGAGATTAATTGGGTAAGCAGTGTATCTCCATCTGCAGTCCAGTTAATAATATAGGACAGGCTTCCCCAAATTCCGGCCCTCCAGATGTTGCTGAACTACAACTCCCATGATCCTATGAATGAAATAGATAGGCTGAGAATCATGACAGTTGTAGTTCAGCAACATCTGGAGGGCTGGAGTTTGGGGAAGCCTGATATAGGATGATTGGAACTGAATAACAAATTATAGCAGTCACACTGCGGCTGTTATCAGTCTATTCAACGCTTGGTCCATTGTTTATACAGCTGTGTATATCAGTTAGCAGAGACATAATCAGTATACAAGGTAGTTGTATTAATCTATGGAGAAGAAAGGGAGTGAGAGACCTTTCCAACAAGTGCATGCTAGTCCAGATACTGCACGCACAAGTTGGATCAAAACCAAAAAAGGACAAAAAAATATCTAAGTGTGGGGACTGGGTATTTACCTAAGCTGTGGGGACTGGGTATTTTCCCAAACTGCTGCAGTTATAGGGTAAATAAGGGTGAGGGCAGGACAAAGTTGTTATGGTGCTTAGAATAACAATTATGTCTTCAGTTCCTGGGACTTCATCTTCATCACACCTGTGCAAGAGTACAGAAGAAAAATAAAAAGAAACATGTGAAAGAACCCGCAAGACTATCGTATCTTCGTAGGTGATCTTGTGTATGTAAAATAAGCATTGTCCAGGGTTGCTGTATCTCTTGTACAGAGAGGAATCAGTCTGACATGCCTTGGAACTGGTTCTATGTGTAATGGCACAAGTGAGCAAAAACTATTTTGAGACCTGAACAGGGATTTACAGAAGGGCAAGCTGCTGAGTTCTTCTAAGCTTTTTTCTGTTCTCATATTTTTTTATCTTGTGTACGTGCAAAGAAATGTAATGACAAGAGATGTGTGCTCCTATCAGCTAAAATTTGACAATTGTGTTTTTCTCGTGCACTATTGCTTGGTGTTAAGTGAATAACCTGGCACCCTGGTGAATATATCATTTAGAACATTAACACACAGGGGCTGTGTTCACTAAAAGCTAATTGTAGTGAATTAAAAAGCAAACTGCAAAATGTAGGCCATCATAGCCATGTGAAATATGTCTCCATCTCATTTATTTTCACACAGTGTTGTGTTCACTGAAGTCCATATTAGCAAAATCCAGAAGAATTTGCAATTGGATATTTATTAGAGACAAATCTGATTGACATTTTGTGATTTCAACAAAAGAAGCACCTCCAATTACCAGTGTTTACCTTAAAATGAATGCATGTTGGGGTTATTGGGTTATTACTGTGGAGTTAATCATTCTCCGGAGGAGTTAGTTGGCAAAATGTGTCTAGTTACAGCTTTTTGTAATGATAGCTTTTATTAGATAGAATTTGCAGCTACTATATTTTCATCAATTGGTTCCATATTTTATGTACCCTTAAATCTGTAGAACATTTACAATACAAATTCTGGGCATTGATAAATCTTGTAAACAATGTCTGGATTTTGATGTCCCAATGTTCTGGACTGATCCTGGATAATTTTTGTTTAACTAGGTAGGTGAATTCCTCTACTTTTCTGAATAAGGCCTACTGTGAAGCTATTTTAGCCTACATTTCCCAAATCTCTTTTCAATTTTATAGACTTCACTGTTTAATAAAAAAAGACTCCTAATTGTAAAAAAAAAAAAAAAAAAAAAGAAATCTCGTAAATCCTGGACACAATATTGTAAAAAGCTCCATTCCTATATTTAGCAACACATTTAGATGGCTGGATGTTTAAATGAAAACGCTGCCTTTTTTTCTTTGCTCCTCATTTCTACTGACAGTGGCACTTCATTGATAAAAGGAAGCTGTGTAAATCATTTCCATTGAATACTGCATTCTCTATGGGTGACTAGATCTGAATTAAAAGCAGTTAAACAGTAATAAAGAAAAAGCATTGGTGCTAACCTTATAATTCTTCCTTCTCCCAATCCCCATTGGTTAAAAGGGAAGTGATACAGCACAGTCTGCTTACGATAACCTATCTTTGATTTAGCAATGCTCTGGCTGTATTATCTCTTTGCAGCAGATTGCTATTGTCAACAGAAGACAGGACACATTTAATTGTGTGCAGAATAAATTGTTTTTTATCTGTACTGAACATGCCTTTGCATTGCAGCTGAGGGCAGGAATTCAAAGTGCGAAATGTGGCTTTCTATAAAAAAAAAAAACACATATTTCCAGGGAACGGGTATATTGTCCATAAGTGCGGATAGTATTAAATGTTATAGATACCATACATAACATTTAGATTTTTTAAATTCACTCACATTGCAGTGCTGGAGTGCCTATACATGTAGTTGGCCATTGTGATTTTTATTTTGTATTTTTTATTTCATACTGCCGAGGTCTGTGTTCTTAGGATACTGAAGTTTAAACAAGTAATAAATAGCTAGCAGAAATTATTTCAAATAAGGTCACTGTATAGTTTAATGATATAATAACCAAAATTAACTAATGGGTAAATATTTGTAAAATACAATGTAGTTATTTTTTATTAAAATAGAAAAATATGATATCTTCATTAAAGCTGACATGTAGGGGAGAAGATCGAACTGGCAATGCAAGAGATGCACTCTCAGAACTCAGAGATTTGGAGCCAAAAAAGGGGATAGACCACCATATTACTTCCTGAATTACACCTTACACAGTCCCTACATTGGATAAGATATAGGGCTCAATTTAAGATTCTGGTGCTTGCTTACAAGTCCCTTCACAATGCTGCTCTGCCCTTCCTATCCTCCCTAAAACACAAGTATGCCCCGTCTTTGTACTCTGCCGAAGACCTACGTCTATTGTCTGTCAGTACTCCCACCTTTGATGCTTGTCTTCAAGACTTCTCCAGGGCTGCACCTTTTCTGTGGAACTCCCTTCCCTTCTCCGTTAGACTTTCACCCAGTTGCCATTCCTTCAAAAAAATCATTGAAAACTCACTACTTTAGGAAAGCATATCAATTAAACTATTAACAGCTTTTCATCCCTGTTACGATTGCCTCCGATTTAGCAGGAGGTTGGATCGCTTAGATGTCCTGGTTCCTGCAGTCAGAGAGTCGAACGATGTTCCAATCGGTAGAAACCTGCAAGTATAGAATATCCCACTAGCTATAGTAAAGCTAGGATTCCCGGATCCCTACAACATGAGTCGAGGCTGCGAGTTGAGGGTAAAATTAACTGAGTTTAATGGCACACAAGCATGGCAATTTATGCAAGTCCTCAGGTCCAGGGACAGCCCCCTATGGACCTGATGGGATACAGGTACAATGCAACGAGTCAACCAATCACAATACAATGTATCTTTCAAACTAGTACCCACCCAGCTTGGAGATAATGAGGCCAACGGTTATACAATCTAATTATCTCCAAGAGCCCAAAAGACCATGCTTTATTGTGTCCTAGAAAACAGCATAAAAATATATAACTTTGGCATTTTATAGACAATATAGTTCATTCCACGAATCATTCGGTAGCTCAGATCTGGGTACATCAAATATACGAATTGCGCCCAGATCCCACGAACAGAATGGGAGGTTTCTGCCATGGACAGTCTTGTTCGGCAGTTTGGTCCTGAACCCCTGATGGCGGCCATGTTTTTAGGTTGGTCAATAGACAGCGGGACCTCGACTCCGTATTTATGGAGCAGAGGTCGGCTACATGGTCACACAAATCCACGCTATCAGTCTGGTTGTCCCGACCGTTCGATATACAAACGGAGACCGCCCAGAAGGGGTACTTAACCTGCGGTTAACCGCAAGAGCAACATTCTAATCGATGCCACACGCCAGAACGTAGGTGGTCCCCCATTCATGAGTCTTTTGGCAGTTCCCCTTCAGAGAATTGTACACGAACGAGGGGTCCCCTGGAACCGTCAGTTAGTTCGTGGTTAACCGCAGACCGTAGCGCCTTGGGCGGTTAATGAGCGGCACACTCCGCTCGCAGGGTGGTCGGCCATTCTGCACTTCTAGAGGTGACGAGGTTAAGTGGCGGCACACACCAAAGACTGGGGGGTCCATCGTTCGTACCGACGAATTAGTCTTTATAATAATTTGTGTAATGTGTTCGTATGGTCTGAGTGCCGGTAGAATGGGGTTTTTAACTGAAAGAAGTTAGGTTGCAACAATATATCGAGTCCTTGTAACAATCCCCGTACCCTCACTCCTCTCCTGCAACTGTCAAAATAGTCTGCTAAGCCCTCAGTGGATACTTTTCTAGCAACCTACTTTGATATCCCTACTTTTACCCTTTGTGTCGCTATACCCCACTCCCTCTAGCATGTAAGCTCATTGAACAGGGCCCTCAGCCCCTCTGTTCCTGTGTGTTCAACTTGTCTGGTTACAATTCCACCCATTGTATAGAACTACGGAATTTGCTGGCGCTATATAAATAATAAAGTAATAATAATAATTCCACTTCTGTGCCATTTGGGCCGAAACCATGATGAAACAAAGGATGGAAGAGGCAGAATTGACCCACAATATTGGGGTGCTCTTGATGTTTTCTATGACACCCAAGTTGACAACAACACAAGAAAGGAATTGCTCATTCGCAGAAGAGCAAGATCTTAATACTTTAGGTCCATCAGAGTAACGCAATTATTCACCAGCTCTTGCAATCCTATGTAGAACTAGTCTGAGAGATTGCAATCTTGTATGATAGGCAAGGGAGAAGCTATTTGAATATACGAGGTATTGCACACTCTATAGACATAATGGAGATACCACAATTTATATTGCGGTCACTGATGACATTACTCTTGCATACGCATAGTAAAGCGCTGGCCTTCTTTGAGTGCTTTAAACCTCAAGGAGAGCTGATTAAAACACACAAATACTGTGAAAGGCAGACAGACATTTGTTTCTGACTACAATTTTATTCATGACCTCTCTATAATGGTTCTATCATGATGGCTATATTTGCAACAAGTGACATCATTAACCCAATAGTCAGGTATCAGACACCTTGTAAGCAATGCTAAGCCACTAACCTCTTCCCTCAACAGTTGGACCTGAGCAATACATCATTAAATCAAATTACATTCTCACAAACCTATCACAGGAATATTACTACGATAACCCAGGCCGTCCTAAGGGACATTGCGTAAGCTGGCTGATCAGAATACGAGGATTTCCTTTATGGGATACTGAGTGCTGTTTTTTTTTTACCATTATTAACTTTTTTCTCTTATTTCATTATTTGAGTTAATTCTCAATTAAATGTGAATCATATGTTACAGCTGTCATGTGTTCTTCTTCCTGCTATACTGGCTTGTATGAGTTTGATATTAGTCTATGTTCTTAACTCCCAAGATTATTGTTGCTCTCTACTTATATGCACCTGGGGGCCCACATTAATTTCACCAAACCCTTTAGCCTGAAAATAAAAATATTTTAGGGGTGGCAGGAATCTGGCCATATGGCGGTTCATCTCATCTGAATGTAAACCAAAATGTAACCAGCAGAGGGAAAAATATGAATTGCAGTAAAATAAAAAAACTGTTTATATATTTAAAGGGAAACTCCAGTGCCTGGAAAACGATCCGTTTTCCTGGCACTGGAGGGTCCCTCTCCCTCCCACTCCCCAATCCCCGGTTGCAGTAAAATAAATTGCAGTAAAATAAAAAAAACTGTTTATATATTTAAAGGGAAACTCCAGTGCCTGGAAAACGATCCGTTTTCCTGGCACTGGAGGGTCCCTCTCCCTCCCACTCCCCAATCCCCGGTTACTGAAGGGGTGAAAACCCCTTCAGTGACTTACCTGAGTTAGCGGCGATGTCCCTCGTTGCTGTCTCCGCCCCGCGACGCTCCTCCTCTTCATTGCGTCGGCCGGTGGGCGAGACTGATCTCGCCCACCGGCCGAGGGGACCTAATGCCCATGTGCTGCAATGCCGCGCATGCGCATTACGTCTCCCCATAGGAAAGCATTGAAAAATCATTTCAATGCTTTCCTATGGGGTTTTGAGCGACGCTGGAGGTCCTCACACAGCGTGAGGATGTCCAGCGACGCTCTAGCACAGGTTTCCTGTGCTAGAACCCAGGAAGTGTCCTCTAGTGGCTGTCTAGTAGACAGCCACTAGAGGTGGAGTTAACCCTGCAATGTAATTATTGCAGTTTATAAAAAACTGCAATAATTACACTTGCAGGGTTAAGAGTAGTGGGAGTTGGCACCCAGACCACTCCAATGGGCAGAAGTGGTCTGGGTGCCTAGAGTGTCCCTTTAATATATTTATCAAATATATAATATATGAATTGAGATGTTTTTTTCTCTTCCTCCTTTTTAAATCTGTGCATAAAATCAACATTAAGTAACTGTCCCCTAGTTATCAATCATCTTTTTTTCCATCTATCTGATATTTTATTTATTTTTGGCTTCACAGGTAAAATTTCAAATCACAAATCTAATTAACATGTTCTTCCATTGAGTGATTTGTGTGGATCAAAATTCATCTATATTTCAGGTCGGGAATTCAGAAGACTTGCAGTTCCGTAACAATGCAAATCTCCAAGTCGTCTTGTTACTGTAGTTTAACTTAAGCAAACTTTTACTTTCTTTTTACAACTTGGTAGGTATAGAAATCAGTCATTATGATGCTGAAACTATTTTAGTTACTTAAAATTGTAAATAGCTACTCTATAGGAATTGATCATTACAAAATAAATGTATATGTGCAAAGGCATTACACGATGTCAGCCAGTTAGTATCTTCATTAATTGAACAGGTTTATGTATTGCTGTATTCAAATAGATAATTAGTGCCAACTTCCCCCACCCCCAAGAAAGTATCAACATATTTCCTACTTTACTCCACGGCTTAAAATTATGCATCCTGTATACTGGTCTTCTCATATAACATTACTACTATTTACGGGAACATTTTAGACATGTGCATATAAGAGATTGTTACTGATTTACCTATTGCTATCATTTATATACCTTCAGTAGTGTAGATTGGAATAGCCGTATTAGTCCAGTAGACAAGATGCCAATACTGCAAGAGTATTGCAGTATGCAATAATACCTTTTTTTATTGGACTAACATAATATTTCAAAGAAAAGCTTTTGAGAGTTTTCCTCTCTTCCTCAGGTCTGAAGCAATACACTCTATTGTATAAGTTTGTTACATGCCCATGTCCAGCACTGCCGAGGACAATTACAATTTCAAAGACAAGCTTTCAAGGGTTTTCCTCTCTTCCTCAGGTCGGAACTATAATATACACACTATTGTATAAGTTTGTTACATGTCCATCATGTCCAGCACTGCTTCAGACCTGAGAAAGAGAGGAAAACTCTCGAAAGCTTGTCTTTTAAATATTATGTTAGTCAAAAAAAAAAAGATATCATTGCATACTGCAATACTCTGGTATTTTGGCATCTTCTATACCTTCACATTTAGCTGTTGCTTTTTGGGGGGTTATAGATCCACGATGTAGTCTACATTTCCCCAACATGCTTTTCTAATGTATATATTAATTAGGTGTTTCTCTTTTCTATTTATAATACAGTACCCTCTGTACATTATATAATGGTCTTTCTGTTGCACATTTTAAATGTTGATGATTTCTTTGTTTATGAATTTGCATTAGATTGATAAAGAAGTTGATTCAGGCTGGATCTGTGTTAAATCATTAAAGAACAAATAAAGTTGCTCAGGTCAGGACATCAGGAGCTTGTAATCAGAAATCCCCAATTTGTGGAAATGACCCGGTTTCTAAAGTTGGTCACAAGCCACTGCATAGTGAACAGCACACATGTAGCACTATTGTAACCATGCATGATTGCAATTGTCCGCGGCAGTCCTGGACATGGGCATGTAACAAACGTATACAATTTACTGAACACTTTGAAAAAGCCTTGCTAACAGGTGAAACGCGTTAGTAAAGTCTTGTTTTGCTATATTGTTTTTATCTTATTAATCTCCAATAAAGATAGCGAATTTGAGCTATTTTGGAGCCTTCCAGCCAATCCTTTTTAACATCACTATTTCATCATTAAGAACCTGAGGACTCGCAAGTGATATCCTTGGTGGGGATTATTCCACCTACGCTTCCTATACTGAGCAATATTCCCTTTGCTCCCTGCTTGTGAGTATACCTCCACTTTTTTATCTTAGTTTTATTCCAGGCTATACAGAGAGCACTATATTGTGTTTTTATTTCTCCTCCTATACACTGAGGATACCAGTATGTGGCACTGACTCCAGAACACCCTGACCCCAAAGAAGCCTCTGAGAGTACACCAGGACCATCATCATATCCTTAGACGGGGATTGTACCGTCCAGGCGCATATATCTGGAGCTCAATATAAGCTCCAGAAAATTGTAAGTGCAATATTTGTCTTTATTTATCACTATCAAGTAATTCAACATACTACACTATATCCGTGTCTTCTCCTCTCTCCCCTATATTTCACTGAGCTTGAGAAGACTACAATAGGCGCTGCTTCCTGACACTACCGTTTATAGTGTGTATATTATAGTTGGTATTAGACTTGTGCAAAATTAGTTTAATCTTTAAACAAATCAATTTGTCTGAATCAGTATCTTTTTTAATCCAACACCAAACTAATCCATTAGTCCATAAAATAAATTATTTTCTGAACGAATCAATTAGTTCAGGTGTGGATTTTTTGATTCGTACAAATTGATTTGTTAAAACATGAAAACTTTTTTGCACAAGTCACGTTGTTATTCACTGACATTCAATATTTGTGTTTCATTCACACTAATTATTAATTAAAAGTCATTGGATTTATTATATCCCAGAGCAAATAAAATATATTAGAAAGATAATTAGAAAAAAAATGAATGTAAAGAGTAAAGCTTGTCTTTTGGGGAATATTTCTAATAACCATCCAATGATAACCAGAAATCTATCTACACAAGTTATCCATCCCAGATGAATGGATAGATATTTCCCAAGCTGATGATGGGAAGGCAGAATCTAGTCTTTATAGTTTGTGCAGAGACATTGATCGTGTGAGATTGAAGTGTGGCACCCCACTGTTATTCATGAATTAAGCAGAATGTTCAGAGATCCAGAAAGAAATATATTTGGAATTATATGAGATTTCACACTTCCGAGAATCACAATTGAAAAGAACATGGGCGAAATACAAATACGTCCTTAGAAAAATGTACATTTTAATAAATATATACATACATCGGCAAACCTTGTGTTTTAGAAATAATACATATATTAGCACTAAGGTTGGTAAACAGTTTTATAATAGACTTTTTCCCACATTCATCTTAGGGAGATACTCTTGTTGACCTAGGACACCATAAGATGTAGTATGTCTACCAAATACAGAGGGGTGCTGTTCTCCTACACAGTACCCTCACAATTTTAAACATATACCTAGATGCTCACACAATCAACTTGCCCATCTTTCAACACAGATCTATTTCCCACGCGATGGACATCTTGGACATCTAAACCATAGTTTATTATAAGAAAACTGAAATATTTGTATTATTGAAAATATATATTAAATAGCCAAATGTAAGGTACAGAGAGTAGGTACAAAGGTAAATGGAACATTTTTAAAGTTGCACAAAAGTGGTAAATGGAGCGACCCAATGTTCTGTCCTGTCATCTTTAATTTGTATATAAATTATCTTAAAGTAGTCATTAAAAGTTATACATTTGTAGATGACAAAATTGCATGTAAAGTTAGACAGTCTGAATATGATATTACTGCTTTGCAGAGGGATTTGGATAAGTTAGAGGTCTAGGCAGAAAAGTGGCAGATGAGATTTAATTGCTAAATGCAAAGTCATTAATTTCGGAATATGCATATAACATAAATGAGGAAAAATGTATAACATAAATGAGTTCTTATAGACAAAACAATTCTTGCCCCAGTGCGCAATGTCGGCCTCTTTTTACAAATAAATATAAAGCAACCACTTTTTAAACCTCATCTAGTCACTTCCTACCCGGATCATGATACTGTTGCTGGTTTTGATGTTTAGTCTGACACTGTTATGCCACCAATAAACTTTCATTTGCTTAATTTCGTATCTATTTCAGTTTACATTCAGTTATTTTCTGTACATTTTATACATTATTTTTATATTATTTCTCTGAAAAACCATATCTGTATGCTTAATAACACGTTAAAACAAAGATAGATAAAATCTTCCTGGAAAAATTAATTAAATTTTTCTTTATTTTTTTCTGTCACATTAAAAAAATAAAATTATTATTATATTCACTGCATGTTAGACTTTCTTTTCTTTCTTTTTTTAATTAACTGTTTAATGTTTACAAGCTCTTAATGCACATAATTCACAAAACAATGTGGGTTTGTAACAGTTCTGCCTTATTTCTACTGATAAGACTGATAAAAGTGATGTAAAAATGATGTCAGGATCAATGCACATACTTGGCAGCCATTAACATTTGTTAATTTTTTAAAATATAGAAGCTATTTTTTCGTTCTTCTGATATCTAAATGTGCTATTTCCTGTGTTTTTGTATGATGTGTCTGGTATATAGAACTACAATATACAAGGGTATATATATATATATATATATATATATATATATATATATATATATATATATATATATAAACAGGGGGCTGCACTTACCTGAACATAAATAAAAGGATTCTGTTGGGGCCAATTTATACAATACGCTAGATCCAGCGCACTCACTCATCCACTAAACAGCAACTTCAATCTAACAGAGTTTAAGTTAGTTTTTTTTTTAATTTTTTTTAAATAAAGCCCTCATTTTAGGGCCCTATTTAGCTTTTTGCTGCAGAGAGCCTCAGATGGAATAGTATTTTTTACCAAGTAAGTTGGTTAATCTCATAAGAGCAGGCATTAGGTTGCTGGAATAGGATCTGCCAAGAATAAGGTATATGGACGTTGCAGGCTTATGCAATGCACAATAGTATATTGTAACTAAACCCCCATTATTTTTGACTAGATAATGTGTTTTTAAACAAAACTAATACAATCTATGAGCTTTAAAGTTGCTGTTTAGTGGATGAGTGAGTGTGCCGGATCTTTTGTGTTTATATATATATATATATATATATGAGAAACATGGGGGATGGTTGCACTCACCTGAACATGCTTAAATGGGGTGCTGCTGGGGGCCATATTATACAATAAACAATACACAAGATCCAGCGCACTCTCCTATCTACTAAACAGCAACTTCAATGTTGACAGATTTTATTAGTTTTTAAAAGTTTTTTTAAAAACACCTAATCTAGGCAAAAAATATAATGGGGATTTAGTTACATTATATGATCATACATTGCATAAGCCTGCCACAACATCAATGTACCCCATCTTTGGCAGGTCCTACTCTCACAGTCTAATATCTGCTCTTATGAGATTAACCCACTTACTTGGGGAAACATTCCATCTGAGGCTCTCTGCAGTACAAGGCTAAATAGGGACCTGAGATGAGGCACCTGTAACAGGGAGGGGTGCAAAACCAAGGAGTTGGCTAGACTCCCAATTATATATATATATATATATATATATATATATATATATGAAACATGGGGGATGGTTGCACTCACCTGAACATGCTTAAATGGGGTGCTGCTGGAGGCCATATTATACAATAAACAATACACAAGATCCAGCACACCATCCTATCTACCAAACAGCAACTTCAATGTTGACAGATTTTATTAGTTTTTAAAAGTTTTTTTAAAAACACCTAATCTAGGCAAAAAATCTGGTGAGTGCAACCATCCCCCATGTTTCATATATATATATATATAATTGGGAGTCTAGCCAACTCCTTGGTTTTGCACCCCTCCCTGTTACAGGTGCCTCATCTCAGGTCCCTATTTAGCCATGTACTGCAGAGAGCCTCAGATGGAATTTTTTCCCAAGTAAGTGGGTTAATCTCATAAGAGCAGACATTAGACTGCGAGAGTAGGACCTGCCAAAGATGGGGTACATTGACGTTGTGGCAGGCTTATGCAATGTATGATCATATAATGTAACTAAATCCCCATTATATTTTTTGCCTAGATTAGGTGTTTTTAAAAAAAACTTTTAAAAACTCATAAAATCTGTCAACATTGAAGTTGCTGTTTAGTAGATAGGAGAGTGCGCTGGATCTTGTGTATTATATATGTGGTCGTATCGTGAAATACCTTGTGATTGGAATTAAGTCGGCGTGGTGTGCCGGAACCGACGTAGGGGTAGGCCTGTAAAAGAGGCCCCCCCGAATGAATTGTATAAGAGGGAGAGGTGGATGGGGTGAACAGCGTGCGTACGGCAAGGTAGGAAGGGGGAGTAGCGTTTATATAGGAACGCTAAATCCTCCCACAAATACAGGCCTTCGGCCTTAAACATATAAACACATATACACATATACGTATATAAAGATAAAGATCAAATGTTGACAACCCGAAACTTGCACACACAAAAAACAAACGTCTCAGGTCAACAACCCTTTTTAATGTACAATGCCCTTCGCAAGGGTTGTCCAACGAGACGTTTGTTATTATTATTACTATGTTATTATTTATATAGCGCCAACTAATTCCGCACCGCTTTACAATGGGTGGACGAACACCCATAGTTGTAACCAGACAAGTTAGACACACAGGAACAGAGGGGTTGAGGGTCTTTTTTGTTCTTTTGGTGCCCTTCTTTCACCTGTAGCATTAAGGTGCATTATATATTCTGGATTGTGCTTATTCTTTTTATTTTCTGTACTATTTTCTGCATGCAGTGCTACTCACTTCTCAGTAAGAATTGTAGCAAGTCCGATATCTCAAGAAAAGATATTAAGGGAACAGTGTTCCCATAAATTCCCACTGCACTAGAGACCTTCATATAAAACTCCTTTAGCAAGTTAGAGGGATAATTACATACAAACAGTAGAAATATATGGTGAGCAAATACATTTACGAAAAATAGGCTGGTACTGGAACTTCTGTGAAAAAATGTCAGATGCTTCCTGTTTAAAACTTATTTAAAAAAAAAAAAAAGATTTTTGTTTTTTTTTATCTCGGTCTTGACAACGAATGTAGCAGAATATTGTGGTTTTGCATATGTTCATATGTATATTTCTCAATAATGAACAGGACAGATCTTTTAAATGTATATTACTTGTAGAAAGTGCTTCACATTTAAAAACAGAAGTTATCATAATTTTGAGTTTATCTGTTTTTATTTAATTTAATTCCTGAATTAATATTGTTTACATTTTAACTTAATTCCTTAACCTAATGATGTCTGTAACTTTGGCAACATGCTACATACACATGGATGCGCTAAATAAACATATTAATAACGTTAATAATGATTGTTACAATTGTTATGATTTCATTGGAAACATGTAGAACACATTAAAATCTAGAAAACATTATCATGTGACTCTACTCAATGACAAATTATTACCAATTGAAGGGGTTTGCACCCCTGGACAGTCCACTGCTTCACTACTGTCTAAGCTGATGTAAAGACAAATTACATAATTTGTAGAAGGACAAATTATGTAATGTTTCAAAAACTAAATATCGCTCATCTAATATTATTAAGGTCATACACAAAAACCTATGCAAATCATAATTAATTTTGTAGAATCTCCACTACAGGATATTCTTAGAAATATTTAAGATTATACAACAAAAGGAAAATGTTTTACATTTAATTACAGATTATGCTCATGCAGTTAGTGAATCTCAATCCTACCAAAGAGTACAGTTTAAAGACACATCACTGCTATGTGTTGACATATTAGAGATAAATCCATCCTTAGAGGCATCTCAATAAAATTAAAATTTAAAAATGTTAAAGTATGCAAACATTTTAGTGTAGTACTTGTTATTCTGCCATTTTAATCAGTTTCTTCTCCAGTTGTCAAATATTTAGGTTGTATAATATATGAGGGTATTCGTAAGCGAATAAAATTAATTAACGATAAAGTAAAAATAAAAAAAAAGATAAAGTGAAAAACGTAAATTTAGCAGTGCAGGAGCACAATAACATGTCTATCTATTACTGAGCGACACCTTATGTGAATGTTTGACAGGCATTTACTGTTAATTCAGCCCAAAGTCCTGTGATTCAGTTTCCCCATTATAGAGTAATATCCTAATTTGCAGTTTATCCTAACCTAGAAAAAACAAACAAATATGATCGACAGACAGACAGACACACAGAAAGACACTCAGACAGACAGACAGACACTCACTCACACATGCCCATTAATGCTGGTTTCTACTTGTTTTGATGTGATTTAAATTTTACAGCACAATAAATTAGAATAAAATTTCGAATTAATTGAATCATACCATGAAGGAATGTTTAAATAAAGAATATATTTAATTTAAAAAATCAACAGGGAAAGCTCTTATTGAGAAAATGTTATAATTGGCTATATATTTCTCGTTACCCTTTATTGTTTTTTTTGTTTTTTCTTGTAAACCCTAGTGATTGTTACTGGTGAAGCTTTCAGATGTTGGACCACTACAAATACAAATACAATTATTTATATAATGCCAACATATGCCACTGCAGCATACAAGAGGTAAACAAAAAAAATACACTAAATTCTAACAAAACATGATTGACATACAGGAATGGTAGGTAAACCGGGCCCTGCCCAAATGATCATAGCTTCATTATTCTTGAGAGACTATGAAACAGAGTCTACTGAACTGATAGCAGGGCTCTTAATTTTCTGAGCCTCAGAGCAAAAACAAACATCTTTGTAAAGATAGGGTCCAGAAAAGATGGTGCCTAGTGAAGACCCACGAAGAGTGCGGCACAGGTCCCAAACAATCCCAAGCAGTCTCTAGTCATGCCTGGACCAGCTATCCTGATCCCATTGCATACATCATTACCAACGACAAAAGATTTTTTTAAACAACATTTTATAAGTGTTTTAGAGTTCAAGGGGAGTGGAATATGATTGTCTTTATACTTTACTATGGGGAATATGCATACAATGTGGTTTAAGCCATTGCATGTTGGTGTCAGGAATAGACATTCTCTTGCACACCAACTGCGGCGAACGGCAAACCACACAATTCTTAGCAAATATGCTCTTGTGACCTGAGTGAGCTTGACCAAGGTGTGAAGATATGCATTTGGTTTTAAATGTAGATCCATATTTAACAGAGGACAATTCGGTAGTCTAAGTATCATTCATCCTTATTTATTCATTTTAGTTTTTCACTTATCGAGTAGTTATGCGAAGATTATGTACCACATACAGTTTTTCTGGGATGCTCTTGCGGCTTCTTCGCTTCAGATTGACAGATCGAGCCTCATGAGAATTGAAGTTTAGAACAAAAGAACTTCCAGAGAATGTTGACTGCTATCTGTCGTAAGATGTTGCTTTTTTTTTTTTTGCAATACCATGATAAAACCCTCAGTCAAGCACACAGCAAGTTAAATACCTCTTTCTAACCTATACGTGCTGTGCAGTAATTAAAATATGTAATATTTTTTGTCCTTGAAATATATTGATGGAAAAGTCTATAATAATGTGCTAATGAGTATTACCTCACTAAGTTCTTGTAACTGTAGGAGGCTAAAAATTCTTGACTTTCCTATTAGACTTAATTAGCTCCAGGTCATAACTGCCAATTAAGCTGTCACTTTAATATTGAACCAAAAAGGATTGAGCAAATACCATCAACCTTCATTAAATTAAGTCTGTCCAAGCACCAATTTTATTAAATGTTATGTCACAAACCATGACCAGTATTAACTTTATTATCCACAGGTTGATTAGAAAAAGAAAAGCACACTTTGAAATTATATATTGGATTTCTACATAGTTTAGCAATTCATTTTTTATTTTTTTTTTTTGCAATCAGCCGAGGTCCAGAATTTAACAATGACTCCAACATTACAATGACAATTAAAATTTGAATACTCCTGGTTTTGTTCCTTACAGAACCAGTGCAAATTGTGTACCTTTTGTGCATTTTTGCAAACGAATCAGGCTAAAGTTTTGCAAGCGCATTTCAACTCATTGAACCTATTCTTAAAAAAAGCAAAACAGGAAGGTATATTTTGCTTATTTCCTTGGGAGTTGTTGCAAGAGACAAAAAGTACCAATTTTTTCCCAAACTTTGTTCTGGAACTTTTAATAACTTCAAATAATTTTCGAGAACCATGTTTATCGAAACCCAGATTGTTCTATTCACTATATATGAAGTAGAATTATGATCCAAATGGCAGTCATGATTGTCATAGCTTGCATTCTTGCAATTACGTTAAATGCGTAGCTATTATGGCTAAGCTCATAACTGTTCCTTTACAACTAGTTAGATTTGTAGCTATCAGATTATGATCCATCAACGTTTAATTCACGAATATTATCAGACAGCATTTATATAAGCAACGTATTAAAATCGAACACAATGCAATTATTGCACCACAGACTCTTGGAAAGCCGTATTTGCAATTAAGAGAAGATAGTTCAACAAGGAAAAAAAAACATCTAATAGTGTAGAGGGTAATACATAATAAAAAAAACAACTTTATAGAAAAAAAAACCTCCAAGATAGCCCTGGATCATCTTTTTACATAGAGAAGCTGTAGTAGTTTAGGTAAATCCAATTTATATACAGGATACCCACAAATAAAACACATGTACACAATATATGAAGTGGGCTTTAAATTTCATTAAAATGTATTAAAAACATACAACTCACAATAGAGTCTCTAAAGCTATGGAGCTTATTAACAGTACTAAAGTTAATAGATTTCCAGCAGAATTCAAAACTAGATTACTATCACAGAAAATGTTGACTTGAAAATGTTTGCACTCACAATTCTTGTGTACAGTACCATGTCTGTGAATAACTGAGGAATGAGGAATGACACAGCATGCATGAGATTAGTAAAATGTATATGTAAAGTGGATCAGTTATTTTCTAGTAAATAATAATATTTGATCTATTTATAGAGCTAGTGAAATTACCATAAATGGGAAGAATGAAAGTTGTGCTTATGTGAAGTTATTTTTTAACTCCTCGGTGCTGTGACCTGTGTACTCATCCACATGCTCCCAAAATCCTGATTATTCTATCTCACAATACCTAGTACTTGGACACAGATAACTCAGTGTACCATTCATGGGATGCATACAACCATGAATTAGGATCTGCTGTCTGGCATTCTCCCGTCGGTGAGCCAGGGTTGAGGCAACGTTGGCTTAGAACCATTGTTCACATATAAAACATGGACAAAAATATCTATGGGGAACATTGTAAAACAAGTCAATGCATTTATAATTGGAACCCATGACGCTATTAGGCAAGATCTTGTCAAGTAAAAACAAAGAGAACGTTACCTGCGCTCTGGCCTAAATCCCCATGTACATTTAAACGAAATTGAGGCTCTTTAGTTTCATTCCAATGGTCATTTGAATATAAGCTCACCTGCCACGTCAAGGCAAGCCCCAAAACGTGAGTCCTACACTAGCCATTAGATTTGCTGATATCAGCCAAGAATCTGCAATGAGACAGGAAGGGGTATTTTATAAACCCTTTCACATTTAACCCTTTATAGGGCTTCTACACATACAATAAACTTTGCTGGTATCAGACAAAGGTAAACGTCTCTAATGAGATATGAAG